>NW_019512335.1:0-570 GCF_002814215.2 Seriola lalandi dorsalis
ATATTATGACGTTTTGATGCCTTACTATACTATGACATTTGTAAGAAATTTTTATGCCTTGCTATACTATGACGTTTTGATGCCTTACTATACATGATGTTTTTATGATGTTTTTATGCCTTACTATACTATAACGTTTTATATACCTTACTATACTGTGACATTTGTTATGCTTTACTATTCTATGACGTTTTTATGACATTTTGTATGCCTTACTATACTGTGACGTTTTTAGGACTTGTTATACAATGACGTTTTTAAGTCTTACTGTAGTATTAAGTTATTTTATGTCGTAATATAATATGAAGTTTTTTGATATTTTTATGCCTTAATATACTATGGCGTTTTTATGATATTTTTATGCCTTACTTTACTATGACGTTTTTTATGCCTATTTATCATATGACATTTTTATGACATTTTTATGCCTTACTATAGTATGACGTTTTGATACCTTGCTATACTATGACGTTTTGATGCCTTACTATACTATGACATTTTTATAACATTTTTATGCCTTACTATACTATCATACATTTTTTATGCCTTACTATACTGTGACGTTTTTAG
>NW_019512336.1:0-558 GCF_002814215.2 Seriola lalandi dorsalis
TATCAGGAACGGGCAGGAAGAGGAGTACAGGGATCTGATGATGGCCTTCAGTGAATGGACAAGAACTGCCTCCTTCTGAACACCTCCAAGACCAAGGAGATGGTCATGGACTGTTGGAGGTCTAGGCCCACCCTTCAGCCAGTCAACATTCAAGGGAAGGACATTGAGGTGGTGCACACTTATAAATACCTAGGTGTTCACCTGGACAGTGAACTGGACTGGTCTCTGAACACAGATGCCATCTACCTGAAGGGGCAGAGCCGGCTCTTTTTCCTCAGGAGGCTCAGGTCCTTTGACGTCTGCAGTGAAATGCATGTTTTATCAGTCAGTGGTGGCCAGTGTACTCCTTTATGCTGCAGTCTGCTGGGGAAGCAGCATGTCTGACATGAACACAAAGAGACTGGACAAGCTGGTCAAAAAGTCTGGGTCTGTGCTTGGCATCTATCTATCTATCTATCTATCTATCTATCTATCTATCTATCTATCTATCTATCTATCTATCTATCTATCTATCTATCTATCTATCTATCTATCTGTCTGTCTGTCTGTCTGTCTGTC
>NW_019512337.1:0-1069 GCF_002814215.2 Seriola lalandi dorsalis
TCACTTTTTATGCCTTACTATACTATGACTTTTTTATCACTTTTTATGCCTTAGTATACTATGACTTTTTTTTTATCACTTTTTATTCCTTACTATACTATGACTTTTTATGCCTTACTATACTATGACTTACTTATGATATTTTATGATTTACTATATTATGACTTTTTATGCCTTACTATACTATGATTTTTTATGATATTTTATGATTTACTATATTATGACTTTTTATTCCTCACTATACTATGACTTTAATTTTATCACTTTTTATGCCTCACTATACTATGACTTTTTTTTATCACTTTTTATGCTTTACTTTGCTATGACTTTTTATGCCTTACTATACTATGACTTATTTATGACATTTTATGATTTACTATATTATGACTTTTTATGCCTTACTATACTATGACTTTTTATGACATTTAATGATTTACTATACCATGACTTTTCTTATCACTTTTTATGCCTTAATATAATATGACTTTTTTATGACTTTTTATGCCTTACTATACTAAGACGTTTTTATGACTTTTTATGCCTTACTATACTATGACTTATTTATGACATTTTATGATTTACTATATTATGACTTTTTATGCTTCACTATACTATGACTTTTTTATCACTTTTTATGCCTTAATATACTATTACTTTTTTATGACTTTTTATGCCTTACTATACTATGACGTTTTTATGACTTGTTATTCACTATACTATTACGTTTTTATAACTTTTTATGCCTTAATATACTATGACTTTTTATGCCTTACTATACTATGACTTTTTTTTAACTTACTATGACTACTTCATACTTTACTATACGATGAGTTTTTATACCTTACTATATTATGACGTTTCATATCTTACTATACCATGACTTTTTAAACTTTACTATACCATGACTTCTTATAGGATATTACATAAGACTTTTTATAGCTTACTATACAATGATTTTTTTCATACCTTAGTATACTATGACTTTTTGTACGTTAGTATATATTACTTTTTATACCTTACTATATTATGACTTTTTATGACTTATATATGACTTTTTAAGTTTGCTATA
>NW_019512338.1:0-357 GCF_002814215.2 Seriola lalandi dorsalis
TTCAGCTCCTGATGTTTCTGTATAAAAATCTTAAAGAGTTTAACACCCCCCCCCCTGCAGGTGAGAACCTGACCATGGTCTTCACTCTGAAGGAGTGGGGCGCCACGTCTCGATCCTTCAGCGTCAAAAACACCCCGACCACCGTGACGCCATCGACCAGCAGCAACGTCACCTCTGCCTCCAGCTCCACCTCCACATCCGCCTCCACATCCGCCTCCACATCCGCCTTCACCTCCGGCTTCACCTACAACTCCACCTCAACCTCCACCTCAACCTCCACCTCCACCTCCTTCTCCACCTCCTCCTCCAACTCCACCTCCGCCACGAGCGTACAGTCCACTACCGACAACAGCGTCT
>NW_019512339.1:0-655 GCF_002814215.2 Seriola lalandi dorsalis
AAAAATGACAAAGTATAGTAAGGCATAGAAAGTCATAAAAACGTCACAGTATAGTCAGGCATAAAACGACATGGTATAGTAAGGCATAAAACATCACAAAAACATCATAGTATAGTAAGGCATAATAACGACATAGTTTAACAAGGTATAATAAGTCAAACCAACGTCATAGTACAGTAAGGCATAAAAATTCATAAAAAATGACATAGTTTACTAAGGTATAAAACGTCACAAAAACGTCATAGTACAGTAAGGCATAAAAATAGCATAGTATAGTAAGGCATAAAAATTCATGAAAACGACATAGTACAGTATGGAATAAAAATTCAACAGAAATGACATAGGCATAAAAAGTCACAAAAACTTCCTAGTATAGTAAGGCATGAAAACTCATAACAACGTCATAGCATAGTGTAAAAAGTCATAAAAAACAACATAGTTTACTAAGGCATAAAATGTCAAAAAAATGACATAGTATAGTAAGGCATAAAAATTCATAAAAAACGTCACAGACTAATCAGGCATAAAAGGTCATAAAAAATGCCATAGGATAGTTAAGGCATAAAAATGACAGTATAGTAAGGCATAAAAAGTCATAAAATCGTCATAGTATAGTAAGGGATAAAAATTCATAACAACGTCATAGTATAGTAAG
>NW_019512340.1:0-613 GCF_002814215.2 Seriola lalandi dorsalis
GAGATCAAACAACATAGTTTAGTAAGGCATAAAATGTCAAAAAAATGACATAGTATAGTAAGGCATAAAAATTCATAAAAAACGTCACAGACTAATCAGGCATAAAAGGTCATAAAAAATGCCATAGGATAGTTAAGGCATAAAAATGACAGTATAGTAAGGCATAAAAAGTCATAAAATCGTCATAGTATAGTAAGGGATAAAAATTCATAACAACGTCATAGTATAGTAAGGCATAAAAATTCATAATAAACGGCATAGTTTACTAAGGCATAAAACATCACAGAAACATCATAGTATAGTAAGGCATAAAAACGACATAGTTTAATAAGGTATAATAAGTCAAACCAACGTCATAGTACAGTAAGGCATAAAAATTCATAAAAAACGACATAGTTTACTAAGGTATAAAACGTCACAAAAACGTCATAGTACAGTAAGGCATAAAAATAGCATAGTATAGTAAGGCATAAAAATTCATGAAAACGACATAGTACAGTATGGAATAAAAATTCAACAGAAATGACATAGGCATAAAAAGTCACAAAAACATCATAGTATAGCAAGGCGTAAAAATGACATAGTATAGTAAGGCATAAAAAGTCATAAAAAT
>NW_019512341.1:0-389 GCF_002814215.2 Seriola lalandi dorsalis
GATTTTGTTGTTGACATAATTCCTACACATGTCTTACACATGTCCAATGTGCTGACCTGACTAATGACCTGAGGCAGTAAAGGCCCAGCACTCTTTTAGGAAATATGAGGCACATAAAGTTCACTATGTTACTGTTTGGGTTACAGTGAGTTCTGCCAGATGTTTACAGATACTCTCGAGTTGGCCTATATATGACGTTGTCTTTCAGGTATAATTAGAGAGAAAACATCTGTCTCAAGTGTTCATGGGACAGATCTGACCTTCATTTATGCCTTTACCACCACATTTATGCCTTTACTTTTATTATGTAATTGTTAACAACACTATAAGCTCCAGGTCTACATGATCAAACCAAAATTCTTTTCACAGCTTGCTTGTTGGTATTCACA
>NW_019512342.1:0-439 GCF_002814215.2 Seriola lalandi dorsalis
AGGTTCATATATGTCTAGATCAACCAAACCAAATCATGTATTTGCTTTTGTATGCCATTTTATTCCATGACTGATCTAATAAAGCTCTTCTAATTGTGGAACATGTTGATCATGATCACGATGATGTGTTCATGTGGTTTCATATCTGGTAGCTCATTCAGTCTTCAGCGGCTGGTGGCACCACGTGTATCAGGAGAGCATGTGGTTGACCTCACCCACCTCAATCAGCAAGTGAGTGGTAAAGCTCAGTTGTTCTGGTATCAGATTTTGTTGTTGACATAATTCCTACACATGTCTTACACATGTCCAATGTGCTGACCTGACTAATGACCTGAGGCAGTAAAGGCCCAGCACTCTTTTAGGAAATATGAGGCACATAAAGTTCACTATGTTACTGTTTGGGTTACAGTGAGTTCTGCCAGATGTTTACAGATACTCT
>NW_019512343.1:0-526 GCF_002814215.2 Seriola lalandi dorsalis
TGTGTGTGTGTGTGTGTGTGTGTGTGTGTGTGTGGTTGAAGGTCACAAGTTGAAGTGATTGTGTGGCTCTATGGTTATAACTCCTCTCTAATCCCTGCCTTGGCATTCAAGTATGAATTGCGACGCTCCATTGACTTCAGATTACTCTGCACACACACACACACACACACACACACAAACACACACACACACACACACACGCACGCACACACAATGAGGTCTTGAACAGATTACCTTGTCCATACATTAGAGATGTAGTCAAGCATGTACTGTATGCATGCATCTTACTTTACCATGCAGTGTGTGTGTATAGAAGATGAACACAATTTGTTGAGGTATTCTGTGAGCTTAAATAAATACATTTCACAGACTGATATGTCAAAGCAACAAATTAGTGTTCATGGAAAATTAAATCAGGTTCACGGCAGAAAGGTCAAATTAATATCCAGAGGAAAAGCCCCTGTGCACAGAGATGCTCCTCACAGGAGATTTACTAAGAGCAGCTACAGCAGCTCTGGAATTTTTT
>NW_019512344.1:0-658 GCF_002814215.2 Seriola lalandi dorsalis
GCTCCAACAGTGAGTCAGTCCCCATAGACTCCCATGTTAAAATGTCCAACTTTACAGCAGAAATAAACATGTTTACAGCCTGGTACAGAAACTGTTTTGGTCTCTAGAGCTAATTTCCTCCTTCATGACACCTGTTTATATAACTCACCTGTTTATATAACTCACCTGTTTATATAACTCACCTGTTTACACTTATTAAGGACTACAGTTGTGGAAGATTGAGGGCGTGGCCTCTTTGAATGACAGGTGGGTGAGCGGATGCTTGTCTCAAACTGACATGTACTGAAGTCTCAGCCCCCCCCTTTTTGATCATGTTTGGATCAGCTGGGAGTAAGGGGCGGAGTCAGGCACTGCCAAGATGGCGACGGTGGAGCAGCTCACTCCATCTTTATTTACAGTCTTGTACAGGAAATGTGTGTGATGGATATGAATGAGTCTGAAAACAGTCTTTCAAAGTGAACACTTATTTAGTGAATGACTAGGAGTTCAGGAAGCGACACTCTATCAGTAAATGCTGGATGATCAATATTGTTATTGATTTTTATTATTAGATCACCTGGACTGATTTGTGACCAACAGGCTGCAACAACTACCAGCACAACTGTTGTTTGTCTCATATTTTTTTGTCTCATATTCTCTAAAGCTGCCTTCTCCGACA
>NW_019512345.1:0-562 GCF_002814215.2 Seriola lalandi dorsalis
AGAAACTGTTTTGGTCTCTAGAGCTAATTTCCTCCTTCATGACACCTGTTTATATAACTCACCTGTTTATATAACTCACCTGTTTATATAACTCACCTGTTTACACTTATTAAGGACTACAGTTATGGAGGATTGAGGGCGTGGCCTCTTTGAATGACAGGTGGGTGAGCGGATGCTTTTCTCAAACTGACATGTACTGAAGTCTCAGCCCCCCCCTTTTTGATCATTTTTGGATCAGCTGGGAGTAAGGGGCGGAGTCAGGCACTGCCAAGATGGCGACGGTGGAGCAGCTCACTCCATCTTTATTTACAGGAAATGTGTGTGATGGATATGAATGAGTCTGAAAACAGTCTTTCAAAGTGAACACTTATTTAGTGAATGACTAGGAGTTCAGGAAGCGACACTCTATCAGTAAATGCTGGATGATCAATATTGTTATTGATTTTTATTATTAGATCACCTGGACTGATTTGTGACCAACAGGCTGCTACAACTACCAGCACAACTGTTGTTTGTCTCATATTTTTTTGTCTCATATTCTCTAAAGCTGCCTTCTCCGACA
>NW_019512346.1:0-441 GCF_002814215.2 Seriola lalandi dorsalis
CACACACACACACACACACACACACACACACACACACACACACACACAGAGCAAATAGCAGAGCCAGGTGAACTGTACTTTATGTCGCTGTGAGTGCATTAAAAAATAAAAGGGCAGTAAGAACTTTATCAAACATCCTGTTCAACAAGCAACTACAAATGTTTTGTTTTCAGATGTTTTACATGTTTTACACAGTCACAGCGCCGGTTAAGCTAAAGGCTAATTGGTAGGAAAAAGCTAAAACGAAAGATGTGTGTATGTGGTCTAACTGATGATCTTAGTTTGCCATGAACTGTAAAATGTTGCAGATTGCTGTAAACTGGGCCACAGGCTGAGACCCCCCCCCCCTTCCCCTTTTGTTGTGAACTTTACTGTTGCTGCTCTACAAACAGTGTTTAGTTGTATTTAAATATAAATCACAACTAATCCTGTTTTGAACAT
>NW_019512347.1:0-617 GCF_002814215.2 Seriola lalandi dorsalis
ATTCTGTCTTCTATCATAATTTGTTCTCAGTTAAACTATTAAATTATTCAAAAATAGTGCAGTGTATCGAACCATCAAAGCTGTGTAAGTCCAAACTGTGAGTGGACTATATCATTACAAGTTCAGTAGTTGAGCAGCAACAGTTTATAAGTCTGAAAACAAAACAAAAAAATGTCTCGTTAATGTTTGATTGAAATTGGGTTTTTATCAGTTGATCTTTGAGTGTGCAAACATCCTGGCAATCAGTTCTTAGCACCAAGGCTGAAGGAAAAGCTCTAAATAATAATAATAATAATAATAATAATAATAATAATAATAATAATAATGATAAGAAGAAGAAGAACAATTATAATAATAACAATTTTGCAGCTTACAATTTTCACCAACACTGAAATTTGTTGATACATTTTGAGCTACATTAGCAACCAAGTGTTAGGTTGAAATTATACCTGTGGGTCCTGGGTGCTTGGTTACTACTGTAACAAAATGTGATGCTATTCCCGAACCATATCATTAACGTTGACCTCCTGGAGATTGTTCCTCCAGCCGCTGTGTGCAAGATAATCATTTGATTTGACAGCTTTACTTAATAACATTAATTTGTGTTTTTGTACAAA
>NW_019512348.1:0-956 GCF_002814215.2 Seriola lalandi dorsalis
CACAAGGCTGTCCCGTTTCTAAGGCTCCTTCAAATGCGTCCTTCGTTTCCCTGGCAACGGCAGCGCCAACGAGTGGATCCTTCACAGCCCTAACCATCCTAAAATGTACTGCACGCCAGCGATGAGTCACAAGAGCGAATGAGGCGGACTCACAAATAAAACAGCAGCCGAGGATTTAAAGACCAGATCGTCTCATGTTTCAGACTTCACGGACCACATCCTTAAAAGATACAGCGTGTGAACCTTTGGGCAGTGGGCATGTAGCCCTCAGCCAATCACATCGCACAGGGTGTGAGGGCGGGACTCTAAAAAACCAGGTTTCAGCTCTGTCTCCATCTCCCTCCTATAAAGAGCTACAGGTGTGTGTCTGTTTGACCGAGGGCGGGGCTGGGTCAGGTTTGAGCCAGGTTTAGATCAGGTTTGAGTCAGGTTTAAATATGGTTTAGGTTAGGTTCAGGTCAGGTTTAGATCAGGTTTAGATATGGTTTAGGTCAGGTTCAGGTCAGGTTTATATCAGGTTTAGATATGGTTTAGGTCAGGTTTAGATCAGGTTTAGATATGGTTTAGGTCAGGTTCAGGTCAGGTTTAGATCAGGTTTAGATATGGTTTAGGTCAGGTTTATGTCAGGTTTAGATCAGGTTTGAGTCAGGTTTAGATTAGTGTTGGGTTTATGTCAGGTTCATGTCAGGTTTGAGTCAGGTTCAGGTCAGGTTTGAGCCAGGTTTAGATCAGGTTTGAGTCAGGTTTAGATATGGTTTAGGTTAGGTTAATGTTAGTGTTGAGCCAGGTTTAGATCAGGTTTAGATATGGTTCAGGTCAGGTTTGAGCCAGGTTTAGATCAGGTTTGAGCCAGGTTTAGATATGGTTCAGGTTAGGTTCAGGTCAGGTTTAGATCAGGTTTAGATATGGTTCAGGTCAGGTTTGAGCCAGGTTTAGATCAGGTTTGAGCCAGGTTT
>NW_019512349.1:0-400 GCF_002814215.2 Seriola lalandi dorsalis
CACAAGGCTGTCCCGTTTCTAAGGCTCCTTCAAATGCGTCCTTCGTTTCCCTGGCAACGGCAGCGCCAACGAGTGGATCCTTCACAGCCCTAACCATCCTAAAATGTACTGCACGCCAGCGATGAGTCACAAGAGCGAATGAGGCGGACTCACAAATAAAACAGCAGCCGAGGATTTAAAGACCAGATCGTCTCATGTTTCAGACTTCATGGACCACATCCTTAAAAGATACAGCGTGTGAACCTTTGGGCAGTGGGCATGTAGCCCTCAGCCAATCACATCGCACAGGGTGTGAGGGCGGGACTCTAAAAAACCAGGTTTCAGCTCTGTCTCCATCTCCCTCCTATAAAGAGCTACAGGTGTGTGTCTGTTTGACCGAGGGCGGGGCTGGGTCAGGTTT
>NW_019512350.1:0-331 GCF_002814215.2 Seriola lalandi dorsalis
TATATATATATATATATATATATATATATATAAAATATAAATTGTTCTGCTTTGCAAATGATTTGTCGGTCCACTTGCAATACCTCTGGAGCCCACCAGTGGGCCCCGGCCCATAAGTTGGGAACTGCTGTTTTCCATACATTACATTGTGATATGCAGGTTTTGAATTGAGGTGACTTCAGCTTACAACCTGGATTCATCTACATGTAACTGATAGCACATACATGAAATTCTATAAAACAGTATTTAATGTGGATGGGAGACCTCCTGCTCAGTAGTCAACCAATGAATCAATCAAACTTTATATGTTTAGCACTTTTTCATACAGGTT
>NW_019512351.1:0-486 GCF_002814215.2 Seriola lalandi dorsalis
ACTGCAACACCTCTCTAACAGTTTGAATAAACTCTGAACATTAAACCTCTCATGAAGGAGGATTTAATGCATCACTGTTGTGTTAGACTGCAGTAGTTTTACCTAGGTGTACCTAATAAACTGACAACTGAGGCCCTGTTCACACCTGACATTAACATGTACCTCAGGTGATCCGATCCCAACGAATCATGAACTGAAAATATCTTACTGTTCCAAATGGATAGAACCTGATTTCACTGCAGAGCTGTGAGCTGCGTAATCATTCGCTCAACCCCTCCACGCCCCCCAATCTCTCTCTCTCTCTCTCTCTCTCTCTCACTCACACACACACAATTACACACAGACACATTTACAATGGACCTTTCTGTCGGATTGGCTGAAAACAACAACACATACCTGGTTATTTGCATATAAAGCAGGGAAGAGAGATCCGATCACAAGTGGTCACCTGAGACGCATGTGGAGATCTCAGTGTCAGGTGTGAAC
>NW_019512352.1:0-1107 GCF_002814215.2 Seriola lalandi dorsalis
TCCCCATTTCCTGTCTCTCTCCACTATCCTGTCCAATAAAGGCACAAAAGCCCCAAAAAAATATACTTTAAAACTGAGGTGGTGAGTGAAACGTTGCCTCGCTCTGTATGGACGCGAATATGAAAATAAAACCTGGCTTGAAGAAAGAGAGAGTTTGAAAGACTCGATCGTGACATTATTGGGTTTCGAGAGGGATTTTTGAGTGACGTTTTAAAACAGTTCATCCTCCGCATCACCCAAACTCAAAGTAGAGGGAACATCTTGTGGAGGATTAGTGAATAATAAAAATACTGACTCATTTTTGGTCTTTTTTTTTTGGAACATTTCAGCTCTTACAACAGAGCAGAGCTGCCTGTAAACACACGTGTTTTGTGGTGCAGTCTTGAGCTGAAGACAGATGACTGCCCACCCTGTCCGTGAAGACACAGAGCGACTTCTGCTTCCTCTCCCAGCGAGGAACAATGTCTCCTCTGTGCCGCTCTGCCTCTGTCTCATTACCAGCAATATTAACTTATCCGTCACCTTTGACCCCTGGCCCCTGACTTCAGGCAGGAAGTGGAGACAAATTAAAGCACACTGTGCTTTCAATCAGCACAGGAAGCCCCTGGCTGTCCAACTCCATAATCAGTTTTATTTAATTCCTTCAATTAATCTTCCTCTATGAATCCACAGCACTGGGTCACATGACAGGGCAAGCAGGGACCAGACTCAACATCTTGCTGGGAGTGGTATTCTAATGCTGTCGTTCTCATGTCCGACATGTAACAATGTTCCTCTTCATTAATAATGAATGCAGCTTTGGCAGAGGTGAAGGTGTGTGATGTGAAAACTTCCTCAGCTGTCACACTCTCTCCCTCAACCGTACACTATTTCCTTTAAAAGTCCTCACTCAGTATTCATACAACATCTCCTCTCATTCTTTAATTTGACTCTTCCGTTATCACTCGACTTCCTCCAGAATTCATAGTGGCTCTCTGTTGCTATGCTTGGCTTCATCTGGTGTTTTTAAAAGGCAGACTGAGGCAGAGCTAGGCAGCTAAGTATTATAAATGGTAGAATAATACACAGTACATTGCTCATTGTTTTCCTCCCATCTTCCTGCTAGGC
>NW_019512353.1:0-2312 GCF_002814215.2 Seriola lalandi dorsalis
AAAATTGACTTGTAGCTGAAAGAAGTGATCGTGTGCTGGCGCCGCCATTTCCGCTTTTCAAAGTAAGAGCACGCAGTCTTCCTGGAGCTGTTTTATTACCTCAAATAATTGGTGACAATTCTAAGTTAACGGTTGTAAGATACGAAGTGACAGAGGTCTTTGATAGTATGGCTTTTGGTGTTGATATTTGTTTTGTTAAGAAATTACATATTACAATTTTATTCTTCATTGTTAATATGCAGGCTAAGCTACCGTTAACTACTGAACCGGAACCCGTTGCCAGGGTGACAGTAAACAGTCATGTTGCAGACTGATGGAATGAAAGCAGGGTTCTGACATTCCATACTGATGAAGATTCATTGTAAATAGACCACATTTCATACCCATCCAACCTGTAAAGAGATAACTGGTGTCCTTTCTTTACCATTGAGTTTATTGTAATCATTCAGTCCATTTGCTGGTTACAGTATAATTGGTATTTTCTACATGTAGTCATCTTAATTTTAATAAACATTCTGGCAGGACAGAGAAGCAGCTACGGGTGCAGAAAACGTCTCATCTCACTGCGCTGCAGAACAGAGAGGTTCAGGAGATCCTTTGTTCCCACTATCAACAATGAGCTAATGGACACATGAATTTCCCCTAGGGGATAAATAAAGTGTCTATCTTTCTAATTTGTCCTGCCAGAATGTTTATTAAAATAAAACATATTAAGGAATATGTCATAATGCACAATATATACTAAATAAGTGAAAGAAAGGTCACAAGGTTCATTTATCATTTGACAAGGGGTTGTATGACAAGATGAGACTCCACCATTAAAAATATTTTTACAACATCAAATAAAGTTTGTATCTATCTATGTATCTATCTCTATCTAACTTATTAGCAAATAATACTAAAAGATGTCTGTTTGACAGATCACTCAGTAAAACATACAATTCATTTAGAAAGTATTCAGACACTTTTTTTTTTTACATTTTCCTATTAATTATTCTTGTTGTTGATGTTGAAATTGTTTAATTCAGTTATCAATGTACAATGCCAGCTAGCAGCTTGTTAAAGATAATTCTGATTCTAATACTAATGCGCGGGGGAGGCTGCTTGCTTACGCCCACAGCGGGCCATGTGCCCAGCACGCAAGCTAGCAGCCAGGGGAGGTTCTCTGCCACAGCAGCTTCAGGCCGCCTTCCTCTTCCTGTAGGCTCTGGTCCTGGGTACATGTAGTCCAGGCAGAGGACGTGGCTGAACAGAGGCCGGGAGTGACGCTGGAGCGAGGGGAAGACCAACAGCACTGGATGAGGGGCCATGCTGTTCATTGTCTGGAGGAAGTGGAGGAGGAGGCAGACCCCTGCTGGAGGGCCCAGGCTGCTCCTCCAGGACATTGAAGTTAAGTTGAAGTCCTTGTCCCACCTGTACCAATGATAGACCCTTTGCTGAAGGGAGAGTCTGGCCAGCACCTGGACACACAGACCAACACTGACTGTTTTAGGATTTTCAGCTTTCATTAAAAGATAAATCACAGTACAGATTACAACACACCAACACAGCTTTATAACAAACTCTTACCACTGAGTCCTCAATTCAATTCAAAGAGCTGGATGTTGGTGTGAGCCATCAACCTCGGGCAGGCCAACACTGTCTCTCTAATGGCCACATAATCCTTGAGAATGAATGACAGCTGAGATGGCACCTCTGTGTACTCCATATGTCCTGGATGCAGAGAGAATCCAGCAAAGAGATGTCCAGGGCGACGTGGAGATCCTGGATGAAGAGGGCCGTCTCCTCTGCCTCATGTGTCCTCCTCCAACAGTGGAGCCTCCACTCCTCCCAGGAGATCCTCTGGATCACCTTGGCAACAGTCAGGTCGAGCATCCTGTGCTTCCCCTCTGTTGCCTCAATGTGACAACAGGTACCTCCGGGGATCCATTTCGAAGATGTGGCATCATCAATCCGGCTGCCATCCTGGAAAAGCCAACATACCAACATTAGTAACCCAGGCAGCCGTTTCAGAAGCCGCACCAGTGAGCTTCTTTGTCACCTGGAGGGAAAGAGAGAGACAAAGAGAAAGGCTTCAAATGTTAATGTTAATATGTGTGTGTGAATTTAGTCCGCACACAACAGTGGTGTGAAAGCAAAGCGTTAAATTCATTCATCAATGAACAATGCAATCAAGCTAGCTGCTAATGCTAGCGCTATTGAAAATGGGGGTAACTCTATATACTGTATATTGCCGCCATTATTGTCATTATCATTTATTGCAATTATTGTATATCATTTGTTAACATTATAATTGTTATCAATATCATCGG
>NW_019512354.1:0-870 GCF_002814215.2 Seriola lalandi dorsalis
AGGTATGTGTGCAAGTGACCCAAATTCTGCAAGTTTTCACACAAAATCAAAAAGGCACTAGATCCCCTCTGGTGAGACTGGGTGACTTTCAGGAAAGCCTATCAGTGGTCAAATGGTACAAAATGTTGGTACAACTCAAACTCTACATTGAAGGCCACCCAGGACAGCCAAACACCACAAATGTTGGACCTACCAAGCAGTTTTCCCTGCTGGAACTGCTCCTCCAAGAGGGGGCTGATCTTGGCTGTCTTCTTACGCTCATCGTATTTCTTCTGGGTCCTCTTTGACCTCTTCTTGTTCAGGACCTCTTCCTCCTCAGGAGTCTACAGCAGCAGAGGAGACAAAGCTTATTAGATGGCCATGAAACACTTGAGACAGATTCACATTTAAATTGTTTGCTAGTACTGGGATATTTAAAATGTATAACACTGCTGCAGATCTCACTGTAGGCAACAGGTCTTTCTCAGAGTCTTTGATATCACCACTTTCATTCAGTAGCAGAACTGGACAAAGTTATCTTCACGGAAAGACGTGCAGCAGATCAGGTGTGATAACAAAAAGGGCCTCTAGTGAATGTATTCACACATAAAGCACTTGAAAACCTAACCCAAAAAGTGTTTCCATATACACTAATTTTTACAAAAATACAGTATTTGATTTCAAGTCAGACTGATCTGATATACCACTCATCAAAACCAGCAGACCTACCAACTTAATAGACTACAACTGCACCAATTATGGCAATATATAATAAGAGAGGCAAGCTGACTTCTCAACAGCATTAGGCTGGTATTATGAGATGAAATGCCAGCTTTGTGATGGAACAAAAACAAATTTTCAAGTTTATATGCACTAGGATGGCCCCATTTC
>NW_019512355.1:0-868 GCF_002814215.2 Seriola lalandi dorsalis
ATGAAAGCACAAGGGGACTCTTCTGCAAGCAAGTCCGACCTTAACACCTTCTGGTGTGGTGTTCCTGCAGAGGTGGTCTGTGCACTGCTTGCAACACGACTTGGTTTCCTATGTACTTGAGGGCCTGTTCACAGATCAACACTGACATGAAACCCACAGGATGAAACAACCCACCAGATGCAGCCAGCCCAACGCAACTGTGTCTCTCAGAACTGTGTTTCCATCCCACGCTTGTGTCACACTAATTTTATGACTTGTGAACAACACTGAGATCTCACCTGAATCTCACAGTAGCCACTTCACAGACCATTTGCACCTAGTCTACCAAACTAATAGACCTACCCTAATTTACATTTTCATTAAATTACCAGTTTTTGTGATATTCTACAGTGAAATATATTTAATCATCAATCAACTTTGGTGATCCATTGACCTTTCCTCTTGCGCCATTAGCTGGTCAGATATCACATACTTTTTTCTTTATGACCACAAGCTAATTGAATTGCTCTAACTGCATTTTATTGTGCACCTCTATAGTATATAATGTCAATGAAACTGATCCTGGAACCCTGTTTCTGATAAGACTCACTTTGTGGGTAGCGTCAATTAGACAAATGCACTAATAAGCTAAGATGGTGAACATGGTAAAGATTACACTCTCTAAGCATTAGCATGTTAACCATTGTGAGCTTGTTGCCATGTTGATGCCATTAGCACTTAGCTCAAAGCACTGCAGTGCTAGCATGGCTGTAAACTCCTAGCATTCAGATGGTGTTGGAATAATCAGAAAAATTTGTTTCTGACCGGGAAAATTGATGTGAACTCCCCATCAATTCAGTTTAATGATCTAGAGTCAGCAAAAACTTTG
>NW_019512356.1:0-741 GCF_002814215.2 Seriola lalandi dorsalis
CGTATCACTAATGCAGTGTTGAAACAATTTCTAAATGCTAACAAGAGCTACAAGAGCAGGTCTATGTAAACAAGGCAAAGAAAAAACAAATCACTGTAAGATTAATTGGTTTCATATCAAAGTATATAAGCATGAAAACAAAGATGATCAAATACTACAGTAAGCCCATTAGCTAGTGCAGAAAGAGCTGAGAGGAATAGATAGATGTTCTGGTGGAGAATAATGACGGCTGAGTACAAACAGAGGCGAGACAGTGAATCTGTCCCATCGGAGTGGTTAGCTTTCTGTACAATCATTATTCACCTTCTTCAACAGTGACTGGCACATAGAGACTTTTGGTGCACAAATCTGCACATTCATTCAGAGCAAAGAGGCACACTCAGACAAAGGAAAAGTGATAGAATAGTAAGTCAAAAAACGTCATAGTATAGTAAGGCATAACAGTGTCGTAGTACAGTAGGGCATAAAAATGTCAAAAAACGCAAGGCATGAAAATGTCATAGTATAGTAAGGCATAAAAACGTCAAAAAAAATCATATAACATTTCAAAAAATATAGTATAGTAGCCATAAAAAACTCAAAAAAGTCATACTATAGAAAGGCATAAAACGTCAAAAAACATTATATTAAGGTGTAACGTCAAAAAATATAGTATAGTAGCCATAAAAATGTCAAAAAACGTCATTGTATAGTAAGGCATAAAAAAAATCAAAAAACGTCATAGTATAGTAAGGCAAAAAA
>NW_019512357.1:0-380 GCF_002814215.2 Seriola lalandi dorsalis
AAAATGTCATAGTATAGTAAGCCATAAAAATGTCAAAAAACGTCATAAAAAATCATAGTATAGTAAGGCATAAAAACATCATAGTATAGTAAGCAATAAAAATGTCCAAAAACGTCATAGTATAGTAAGGCACTAAACCGTCAAAAAACATCATAGTATAGTAAGGCATAATGCGTCAAAAAACATCATAGTATAGTAAGGCATAAAAACATCATAGTATAGTAAGCAATAAAAATGTCAAAAAACGTCATAGTATAGTAAGGCACTAAAACGTCAAAAAACATACTATAGAAAGGCATAACACGTCAAAAATATAGTATACTAGCAATAAAAATGTCAAAAAATGTCATAGTATACTAAGGCATAACACGTCAAAAAAC
>NW_019512358.1:0-782 GCF_002814215.2 Seriola lalandi dorsalis
CCAGAAATTGTACTCAAGTAAGAGTACTGCTATTTTAGAATTTTATTACTCAAGTAAAAGTAAAGAGTAGTTACCCAAATATTTACTTGAGTAAAAGTAAAAAGTATGTTGTGAAAAAACTACTCAAGTACTGAGTAACTGATGAGTAACCTGTTTGTTTAATGATGACGGCAACAAATAATGCACAAAAACATAAAAATAGCAATGAACAAATTCAGAGCCAAGAATATCTCTAATCTCTAATAATAAATTAAATAATAATGCATTAAAATAAAATAAATTAATGCAAATTGAGCCACAATAACTTACTAACAGCACAATAGGCTCAGTAGGCAGAGATTACAAAGGAAAAGAACAAGTTAGCCTTTACGCAAACCATAAACTCTGATAGCACCTGGGAACACACTGTGCACTTCTGATGCGTGCGTATGTGTGAGTGTGTGTGCGTGTGAGCATGTGTGAGTGTGTGTGCTTGTGTGAGTGTGTGTGCATGTGTGAGCATGTGTGCGTGTGTGTGCATGTGTGAGCATATGTGAGTGTGTGTGCATGTGAAGTTTTGCATATTCACTCAGAATCACTCAGTTAAGTGACTATTCAGCTTCAATGTTGTGTTCTGCTTCTTTGCTGCCGGTGTTTGCCGCTGAGAGTTTGTGTGCAGTTAGTCATGTGACCGCCTGGCTCTGTTTGATTGGTGAAACGGAGTCAAACGTCACCAGTGACTGCATCTGATTGGTGAAACGCAGTCATGCGATGGATCCTACTTTGGAGGTCTCTGACAAACC
>NW_019512359.1:0-799 GCF_002814215.2 Seriola lalandi dorsalis
GAATATGTGCTTGGTTGTATTTAATTGGCCAGTGCATTCCCAATATATCACATTCTGCATTCTGTTGTAGCAGAAGTTGAGTCAGGCTCAACATCTTTGTTGGTCAGTCCTGTGACTCATCTAAAACTGTCAGTGACTACAACTCTGACAGAGCTGGGGGTTCAGAGATACTGACACACATAAAGATGCCGCCTCTAACTCTTGGCGCTCCAGCCTGCACACACACTGTGGATCAGTTGTGTATTGCTCTGTCTTACTTGCATCGGCAGGCTGGCAGCCATACTGAAGCTGGGCATGGCTGGTATGCTGTAGCTGTTGGACAGAACCGGATCTGGCCTTCCCAACATGGATCCTGATGAGAAGGACACTGGAGAGATAGAGGAGAGGAAACGGAGAGAACAAGGAGATTTGTACAGTGTCCGTGCGAAATAACTGAACATACAATCTATTAGCGTGTCTCCAGAGGTGGCTAGTAACGCGCTACATTTACTCCGTTACATTTACTTGAGTAACTTTTGGGATAAATTGTACTTCTAAGAGTAGTTTTAATGCAACATACTTTTAACTTTTACTTGAGTATATTTACTCAGTTCCATTTATCTACATTACGCTCGCTACTCGCTACATATTTTTATCGATCTGTTAATGATGCTAATCTTTGTTTGTTTTGGTTTGTCAGAGACCTCCAAAGTAGGATCCATCGCATGACTGCGTTTCACCAATCAGATGCAGTCACTGGTGACGTTTGACTCCGTTTCACCAATCAAACAGAGCCAGGCGGTCACATGACTAACTGCAC
>NW_019512360.1:0-781 GCF_002814215.2 Seriola lalandi dorsalis
CAGTTAGTGTTCATTATTTGTCACCTGTGTGTGTAGATGGACTCACTGCTGTGTTACTGCAATAATCTGAGACAGAGAGACGCTAATGTGTTTTAGTAACAAGGAGAGAGAGAGAGGAGGAGTTCAGCCAATGAGAGGGTGCTGACAAGTCTATCTGAAGTTATCAGCTGGAAGGAGGGAGAACGGATAAATGGTGGGAAGGTGAGTGTGTGTGTGTGTGTGTGTGTGTGTCTGCATTATAATTCCTGCATTAAATCATTGTTGTATTTCAAAAAAGATTAGCAGGTGTGAAAAGACAGCCGCTTCTGTGTGTGTGTGTGTGTGTGTGTGTGTGTGTGTGGGTGTGGGTGTGTGTGTGTGTGCGTCTGGTCTCTCTCACACGATGATTGGGTTTCAGCATACACAGCCAGGAGCGGTGGGAATGTCTCCTTCAGACACACACACACACACACACACACACACACACACACACACACACACACACTGTGTCACTCTAACTTTTCTCTATTTTTGTCTCACTCTGTTTCTCTACACTCAGCCGACACTCAGCCGACACACAGCCGACACACAGCCGACCGACCGTGGTGATGTGGGAATGTCGTGCACCAACACCAACATCATGGAGGAAACAAAAACAGCATGTCGGATGAAATTACAGTATTAAACGGCTGCAGGCAGATGTGACTTCGGCATGAAGCATTAGTTCAGGGGGAATCCATGTTAGTTTAGGACGTGTCTTACAACCACAATAAACCACAGCAGCCTCCTCATCTTGTGGCTC
>NW_019512361.1:0-552 GCF_002814215.2 Seriola lalandi dorsalis
AACAGAGTGAAAAAAAGTCGGAGCGCAAGCGGCTGCTGCAGGTGTTGTGCCAAAAAGTGACTGCCTGCCAAAAAGTGATTTGCGTCCGCGGGTGCGCGCGCAGCCTGTTAAAGCTGAAAAGCGCAGTTCTATGCGTCTACAGCTGCTTTCTGGATCAAACAGCCATTACGAACAAACAGTAACTGTATGTCCGAGCTAATAGTGATGTCATGTATGTGTGAGACGATAACGTTTATTTCAACAGAATTTGCGGCCATAAACGTGTTTGCTGTTTATAGTATAATCAGGCATGATATTAACGTGATTACAGTCAATAATGTTATTTCTATGTTTGTGTGTTTGTTATGTCTGATATCCTTGTTAAATAGACTGAAATTAACATGATGTATGTCTGACTTATGTATGCAATAAAGACATTTGGGACTGAAAGGGTTTTCTGCCCCAAAATTACTTCAAATCACTCACCACAATTATGATTTGAAGATTATTCCTTAACCAGTACTCTTTACCTGTTGAAAACTCTGTAAAGGGCCAGTGCAACACATACAATGC
>NW_019512362.1:0-526 GCF_002814215.2 Seriola lalandi dorsalis
TTTATACCTCACTATACTATGAAATTTTTATGCCTTA
The DNA here is from genome assembly GCF_002814215.2 of Seriola lalandi dorsalis. Classification (NCBI taxonomy): domain Eukaryota; kingdom Metazoa; phylum Chordata; class Actinopteri; order Carangiformes; family Carangidae; genus Seriola; species Seriola lalandi. The sequence goes on from NW_019512362.1 coordinate 38, forward strand.
TTATACAGTGACATTTTTTCACATTTTTATACCTCACTATACTATGAAATTTTTATGCCTTATTATATTATGACGTTTTTTTTACATTTTTATGCCTTATTAATCTATGACATTTTTATGCCTTATTATACTATGACATTTCTATGCCTTACCATACTGTTGCATTTTTTGAAATTTTTATGCCTTTTTATACTATGACATTTTAATGCCTTATTATACTATGACATTTTATATACATTTTTATGCCTTATTGTACTATGACATTTTTTCACATGTTTATACCTCACTATACTATGAAATTTTTATGCCTTATTATACAGTGACATTTTTTCACATTTTTATACCTCACTATACTATGAAATTTTTATGCCTTATTATATTATGACGTTTTTTTACATTTTCATGCCTTATTAATCTATGACATTTTAATGCCTTATTATACTATAAAATTTTTATGCCTAATTATACTATGACGTTTTTTCAAATTTT
>NW_019512363.1:0-867 GCF_002814215.2 Seriola lalandi dorsalis
TGGTGTGTTTTTGTCAAATTAAACCTTCCAAGTTTTTTCAAATGAACAATTCAATTGCTTATTTATTTATAATACTATGGTACAATAATAAGCCTAAATGCCAATAAATAAACAATAGTGCTCCTGTTTTTCATTGCTTTTACATGAATCATAAGGATTATATCATGTATATAGTAATGTGCATATTTATTGTTTTTTTTAAAGGACTAAATCAGCTGAAGTTGTAGTTTTCAACTACCTCACTATATTCAGGAGTTAGCATTAGCTATCTAGCTACATCTGATAATATTTTCTAGCAACACTTGTTATCTCAACTGACAAAATTGTTGACTAGAAATTAGAAGCCTGCCATTAATTACTGTTATTTACTTTTGTGGGTTTCAAAATTGACGAATACATTTTTATATATAAATGAATCTGTATGGCAGGTTGCATATGTGCATATGAAAAAAGTCCCCACCCCATCTACAAAGAGGCAAGACACCCAGATTAGTACCTCTTGGTTGTTAAAATCCTTTTGTGGTCGTTTTATTGTCTCTTTCACATCACAAAGACATGATCTCTTGGAGATGCGAACATTTTATTTTGTTGTCATTTTGTGCTTCATTGTTATTTTTTGCCTCCTTGTGGTGGTTTGTGTTTTTTTACGGTAGTTTTGTGTCTGTTGGTCCTGTGCCCAGCAGACCCGTTCAGTGATCGGTGGACAGACGTAGCAACAGTAACCGAGTGTGGCAGGGCTGGTGGCCATTCGTAAGTTTGCCTCTGAAAATGCTGAACAAGATATAATTGCAGTTTGTGCATGTGAAGAAAATCCATCTGAGATGAACATATCCCCCCTCAGGACCTGCACTCCACAGCTGTTTCTGT
>NW_019512364.1:0-463 GCF_002814215.2 Seriola lalandi dorsalis
TTGTTCTGACATCACAAAGTTACAGAAGTCCTGACGACTGGTTTTAAGGTTCCGTTTCTGAATACAGAGTGTGTATTTCTCTGTGGACTGAGCTCTTTGATACTTTCACAGTAGTAATATAGAAACTAGACCTGCTTTACAAACAGCACATGGAAATCTACATTTATACATTAAGGGACCATTAATTGACTTTACAGTTTGATTTACAAACACATTTCATACACTTTAAAGGACATAAGCACATAGAGTGCATCTTCATACAATGACAGTGTGCAGTGATGATACATGACAGACATGCTGCATTATTAAGAGCTCTCTCACAGGTGGCACAATGCAATGAAAGGGTGACAATCTTAGTGTTACACTGACACTAGGGATCAGAGCTGAAAAGTGAGCAAGGAAGAAAATGTCATGTTTCTTGTCCCTATTTTTATCTATTTATTTCAATGGATTATTCATTTTT
>NW_019512365.1:0-429 GCF_002814215.2 Seriola lalandi dorsalis
GCCGTTTTTTCCCTGCAACTTTCCTCACAGGCCCCTGTGGGGTTTCAAGTTTCTAATCCTGCTTTCACTGATGCTGGTATTCTTCAGCTTCACTTAATGAAGAGGAAGTTTGCTGAGCAAGCACAGTCTTAATCAACGCTCCCTGCTTCTCATTTATTCAGTTATACATATTTACACACATTATCTACTATAGTAACGCCTTGTGCTGTCGAGCCTCCCCTTGTGGTTAGGCGCGCTCCTCAAACTGCAACACAATGACAGTTATTGCATTTTCTCTACATAGATTTTCCCAGGCAAAGCAGGAATTCAAACCACTAACTTTCAGCAAAGTTTCTTCAACTCAAAGAGTTTTGCAGTATGAATGATTTACAGCTGACCCTAGTTTGAGTTCTCTTGGCGCACAGGGGACTCATTTATGTAAGCAGACAA
>NW_019512366.1:0-363 GCF_002814215.2 Seriola lalandi dorsalis
GGGGGGGGGTTTCTCAAACTGTGACAACAGAGTTAAGATGTGGTTGTGGATCAGTTGGTGTTGTGGGTCACTGTGAGCCTGACTTCATGTGAGTGTAATAAAAGCAGCAGCAGAAGAAGAAATCAAACCATTCAGACTGAGCTGCTCTTCTTCTGTGGTTGTTTCTGCTTTAAAATCACCCCATCTGCTGCCAGCATGCACAGTTGCCACAGCAACAGAGATGCAGCTCCTCATCCTTATTGTGGTTGCCATGGAAACAAGCATCTCCCAAAAGCCCCCCCTCAAACCAGATATAACGTGTAATTAACACACACACACACACACACACACACACACACACACACACACACACACACACACACA
>NW_019512367.1:0-420 GCF_002814215.2 Seriola lalandi dorsalis
AACACCCCCTCCTCCACCCGAGCCACGCACCAAAACCTCCCTCTCAACATCAAAGGGGGGAATCCTTTCCTAAATCCTCTTCATGGGCCTGAACATCAGATGTCTCATCTCCAAAATGCTGCTGTTTAAATAGATTCCAACCAAACTAGTTAAAGAATGACCTTTTTGTTTTTGTTTTCACTGATGTAAACATAAACATTGCATTGAAAATTAATTTTGACTATATATATATTTTAATCTAGATTCAAAATATCTACATGATATTCCCAAGATTTGTGAGGTGTAAAATGTAAAAATGTATCTTTAGAAATGATGCAGTGCTGGATGCTCGCTGACTCAGTGATGCTAACATCGCTAGTAAGCTAACAGTTAATACTCTTACAAGCTGGGAACACGCTACATCACAATAGCTCTCTGACC
>NW_019512368.1:0-743 GCF_002814215.2 Seriola lalandi dorsalis
GCTCCGTCTTAAAAAAAAAGCACCGGACTAAATTGACAAAGCAATAATTTAATCTTGCAGAACATGGTAGTTGCTGCTCCGCCGCTGCCTCGATCGGTTAGTTTGTTTGTTCTATTGTATGACCTTAAGTAATGGCAAAAGTATTCAGACCCTGAACTTGAGTAAAAACACCACACAATAACAATAACACCACAAGACTGATGCCATGGTAAACCAGCAAATCCTTTGTTCTGTGAAGTAAAATCAATGTTTTTGTCAGTGGAATCTGGTGGCGTTTCATTTCTGGTTAAGCAAAAAGGATCTGACCTCTTCAACAGAAATATTTCTATAGGACTCGTTTCCATAATGTTGCCAGACTGCAAAAAAACAAGTCTGAGTGTTAGGAGTCACATACACATGCATGTGTGTGAGTTGTACTTATCACACATACAGTACATACACACAGTAGTAATGATCAAACAAGTGTATGTACATGCATCTCATCCCCCACCCCGTCTCTTCCCCTCTCTCTGTGTGTGTGTGTGTGTGTGTGTGTGTGTGTGTGTTTGTGTCTAATGATCAATAAAAAAGAATCTTGCACTGGAGCCCATCATTGTCATCATACGTTGTTGTTACCCATGAATGGGAGTAATGTATTCGTTCAGCGTAGATCACAGACGACATTTAGAATAAATGTAATATATCTTCATGCTGAATACTGGATTAAAAACAGTTGTACTGTCATTTGTCACGTGTTAATTTAA
>NW_019512369.1:0-1211 GCF_002814215.2 Seriola lalandi dorsalis
TGTGTGTGTGTGTGTGTGTGTGTGTGTGTGTGTGTTTGTGTCTAATGATCAATAAAAAAGAATCTTGCACTGGAGCCCATCATTGTCATCATACGTTGTTGTTACCCATGAATGGGAGTAATGTATTCGTTCAGCGTAGATCACAGACGACATTTAGAATAAATGTAATATATCTTCATGCTGAATACTGGATTAAAAACAGTTGTACTGTCATTTGTCACGTGTTAATTTAACCTTCACAAAATGTAACGTGAATGGCAACACTGAGCGGTCGACAGTGTCCATAGATGAGCAGATGAGTGTCTAAGGTCAGGTTTTGTAAAAGAATAAATTCTCAGCAGCTGGTGAGGATTTATCAACAACTGAGTCAAACTACCCAGATATCTTATGGTACCTTATGGTACTTGGGCCAGTACAAATCTTACTTGTCACTCCCATAAGATGGGGCTGGAAAAACAAGCCTGAGGAAAGAGGAGTGCTGAGGGAACATAAGAAAAAAAGCTTAAAAGTCAACCTTCACTATAATTCTCCCTCAGCCTCCCACTGCCCAAAATCTGGTACAGCCACATGGACCATGAGGGCTTTTGTCCAGAAATTGAATGAGAAATGATTACAGTGATAAGCTCAACACCAGTGGGCTGTGAAATCACTATGTGCCAAGCTCCCCCACTCTCAATCACAACTCACATTTTAGCAAGGACCCCAAAAAAGTGAGTCGAAAGAATCCAATGCAATTTGAGAGTCTAAGATACGGGGACGACGGCAGAGCCGGAGGACCGCAGAGTGCTTTTGATTGCAACATCCAAATTGAATGTGTCAAAGTGATGGTTTCTGGCATACACTGACCACAGACTCATCTTAAATGGCTGATTTGATGCTGTAGTATTTATTTAACCAAACTTGTTCTAAATCAACAGATCCTGCAATTCTGATTACATTATTCTCACCTTGCTTTAATGTAATGATACTATTTTCTTGATTGTGAGCATGTGTTATTGGACTGTTACACTGTTAGTTCATTTGAGCAGAACCAGAAGACCATGTTTGTCTAAAGATGAACTGCACCTTGGAGGCCAGGGCTTCAGCACTTTCTCTGCACGTCCTCTCAATCTCCAGGTTTTCCTGAATGGCACTGACCTCTTCAATGACCATCTGAGACACTGGGAAACAAGAGACACAGAACATTAGAAACCATACAGACTTTATTTTAT
>NW_019512370.1:0-981 GCF_002814215.2 Seriola lalandi dorsalis
AGATTTCTGTTCTCTGTAAGGAAGTCTATTCTTTCCAACATAAATTATGATTGATTAATGATTGATAAATGATAACCCAACAACTTGTTTCTAACCTACCTTTGCTCTTGTCAGACTGTTGTAGAGCAGAAGTTGGGGAACGTCTGTTCCTGCTGGTGCAGACCAAGAGGGCTGGACCCGCTTTCCTTTCACTGAAATTAAAATCACACACGCACAATGTTAGTTTTAAAACAGACACTGAACCAATTCCCACTGAAAATGTCTCATTTTCTAGAGACAGAAACTTAAGACATCATAATAATATGAATGGTGTGACTTTCACATAAGATTTCACACATGGGAGTTTTAAATTTAATGCATGTAAACATAATAGTTCATAGCCTTCATCAGCACATGAGCAGCACAGAACTGCTGCTGAAGGTGAATATGGGTCTGAACTGTTGCCCCCTCGCATCAGTTATAGTGTTTACAGTGATCTAAAGCTGCAGCTGTTAGTTATTTTCATTACAGATTAAAAGTTAAATTATTTTCTTATCTAATCATATAAGAAACTATCAGTTAATTGTAAAAAATAACCAGTGTACTTCCCTTGCAGATTCATTTTCCACTGATCAGATGATCAGTTTACAGACTAAATGTGTGAAATGAGAGGATTGAACCTGAAGTTATTATTTTTCCTTAAACTGAATTCTCGAAAAATAAATATAATTTAACCCAGAGGCAGATTATATCTAGTAGGCTTGGCCCGATGTTCAATAATATCAAATACCAAGATATTTCCCTCCATGTGTGATATTTCTCATAATATCAAAAAAATATATATATTTTTGTTTGCAGTTTAGCACAGTCTGCCCTGCTGCTGAGTCTGACCCTTATTTCACTGCTATGCATACTAGACATTGTACCTTGGCATGTCACAAATAAAACTTAACGGAAGCATCGTTTATAGTTGAAATACAATAATATACTGAGGAAGTCAAT
>NW_019512371.1:0-981 GCF_002814215.2 Seriola lalandi dorsalis
GTTTCCTCTGTTTCAGATTCTTCCTGAAGGTGTCCGAGCTGTTTGAGAAAACGAGGGTATGTTTGATTGTCATCTTAGTTCCAGCTGACGTGAGGTCACCAGAGGACGTTTGAATGTTTGACTGAATGTTTGGTTCAGGCTTCGTCCACACTGCTACGTTTTCATTTTAAAACTCATCTCTTTTGCTGCGTTTTCGCCTCCGTCCATACAACTGGAAAACTTTTGAGCACCGAAAACTGAGACTTTTGTTTTGTTTTGAAAACTCTGGGTGTGCATTTTATTTTGAAAACTCTGGGGTTGTTTCATTTTGAAAACTCTGCATGTGCGTTTCATTTTGACAACTCAGGATGTGTTGTAGTCTGGACGGTCAGAAACTGAGAAACAATGACATCACAGCCTCGGTCTCTCCTGATTGGCTCTCATCAGCCTGAACTACCAGTGTTGAATACGACATGATGATGAATGACAGTGTTACTGACCTTGTTGTCTTTGCAGCTGTTGTTCACTTACATTCTCTATTTTAATGCTACAGCTGTCTTTGCTGTTCCTCTACTGCAGAGTAGACAATCTACTTCCTGTTTACACCTGCTCGCACATGCTCAGTGTAGGTGAATGGTCATGTATGTGTGCGTTTTCAGGCGTTAGTCTGGCTGGAGATCGATTTCGTTTTAAAATGAAAACGTAGTCGTGTGGACGAAGCGTCAGTCTGAAGCAGCTGCTGCTGTAGAACTCCCGCCTCTTGTTCTTTCCACTGACTCTTCAGCTTCTGTCTGTTGTTGTTTTACAGAAAATCGAAGCTCGAGTTGCAGCAGATGAAGACCTGAAGCTCGCCGACCTCCTGAAATATTACCTGAGAGAGTCACAGGCTGCAAAGGTTTGTCTGCTCACAGCTGCAGCATCAGGCTCCTGTTGTTGTGTTCAGATGTTTAGACTCGAGCTTTGTCTCAGTTCGGGCGCCGCATCTGTCCGAGGACGAGGTCG
>NW_019512372.1:0-466 GCF_002814215.2 Seriola lalandi dorsalis
GATGTAAAACAACTACAAAGGAACAAAAGTTACAGATTGGTACTTGAAATTTAAAAAAAAAAAAATTCAAATAAGCTTAAGAGGTTCCCATACAGTACTTTTAAATAATCTTTAATTGTGCAAAATCCAGAATTTTACCTGAAATTTTACTAACCAATTTTTCAAATATATTTTTCTGAGCACACCACAGGTCGTCACTTTTTAAGTTAATATGGCAGCTAGTCAACAGTTGGTTTTAGCTTTTCATTCATGTAGTGTTGTGTTCGTGTCCACCTGAGGAATTTAACAACAGCCTCTCTTTTAGCTCTGTGTTTGGTCTCCACCAGCTCCGGAGGGAAACCTCTGGCTCTTTAGCTGCTAAATTCACCAGCTGCAGCGACGGTTGAAGTGACGTCTACAGCGCCCGTTTACATTCAAACGTGTTGCCGTAGTAATGGAAATCAAAGATGGCTACTTCACTACTTCA
>NW_019512373.1:0-895 GCF_002814215.2 Seriola lalandi dorsalis
ACCTGAAGCTTCTACTCAGACGTTTCTAATGTAAAGTTTCATTTATCATTGAGCGGCTCTGTCAATAAAAGCACTGTGTGTGTGCATGCACCTCTGCTACACAAAGTCATTTCACAAAGTCTATAAATGCAGATGAAAAATTTCAGGAATTCTCTAATCAATAGTCGATTAATCATTAACATTGATCATTTAGTAAACAACAAGTTAAAAAACAGTTAACAATAACACTAAATAATGACACTAAACAAAGCTGTGAGACCATCAGAGACCTGGAGCCTCCAACAGGAAACAACCTGTGACCAGTCACTACAGAACTACAGTCTCTACAGAACTACAGTCGCTACAGAACTACAGTCGCTACAGAACTACAGTTCCAATGAAACTACAGAACAACAGTCGCTACAGAACTACAGTTCCAATGAAACTACAGAACTACAGTCTCTACAGAACTACAGTCCCTACAGAACTACAGTCGCTACAGAACTACAGTCGCTACAGAACTACAGTTCCAATGAAACTACAGAACTACAGGCTGTACAGAACTAGTCACTACAGAACTACAGTCGCTACAGAATTACAATCGCTACAGAACTACAGTTCCAATGAAACTACAGAACTACAGTTGCTACAGAACTACAGTCGCTACAGAACTACAGTTCCAATGAAACTACAGAACTACAGGCTGTACAGAACTACAGTCACTACAGAACTACAGTCGCTACAGAACTACAGTTCCAATGAAACTACAAAACTACAGTTGCTACAGAACTACAGTCACTACAGAACTACAGTCGCTACAGAACTACAGTTCCAATGAAACTACAGAACTGCAGTCTCTACAGAACTACAGTCCCTACAGAACTACAGTCGCTACAGAACTACAGTCCCTACAGAA
>NW_019512374.1:0-964 GCF_002814215.2 Seriola lalandi dorsalis
TTTTACATCTGCCCGATCAAATTGTACTAAGGTGGAAAATGAGTCAGTTTTAACCGAAATAAAGAATTCAGGTTTGAAAAACGTACTTATAAGAACTTTAAATGAACTGCTTCGCAAATCCTATGAATGATTGAGCTGAACTGAACTGGCACTTGTGAAAGTCCTGACACAAAATCATTTTAAAAGAAATCTGTGTGACTGACAGGAGAAATTATCATAGGGGCAGAATTTATGGCATCATTCAGCCCGGGACTGAAGAACAGGTAGATTTCTTCAGCGAAGGAGCAGCCAGTGAAGGAGTAGAGAAGCTCTGCAGAATCAGCGTCATAAAAGGAGACGAGAACCTCCTCATAATCCACAAACACTCCTACTTTCTCTGGCTTTGAAGGGAGTGAGAGAAGAAGGGGAGAACCGACAAGAGCTGCGTATTCATCGCCGTTTTTCAACCACATGGTCCAGTAGCCATTTTCAGGGCACAGTGGGATTATTCCCTTCCTCTTGATGGACTTTTTGGCAACTCCCAAAGTCCATCTAGTCTTACCTTTAACTCCAGTCTCAAAGTAAAACCTCCCAGAGGAGACACAACAACTGGGATTAAATCTCTCTGGGTTGTCTGGGAGATTCTTCTTCTCGTCACCATGATGTGCTTGTTTGCCGTCATCAGACAGGACGAGAGCAGGATGTGCCGTATCAGGATCCAACGCCACGTCCACTGCGAACTGCCGGACCCTCTTTAGCTCGACCTTGTGGCGCAACTTCTTAATCTCTTTGCCAAGCGTCTCTTCCAGTTGATCCACAGCTGTGCTCACAGTCCCCTCGTATGAGTGTGGATCGATGCTGATCTCTGTCCGGTCGTTGGTGGGCGGAGCAGCGTTCAGGGTCGAGAAGGTGCGGAGGAAGTGGAGGTGGTCTTCAGAGCGCGAGAGCCGATCTACCTCAGCGCGCCTCCTCGTCAGCTCGGAGA
>NW_019512375.1:0-565 GCF_002814215.2 Seriola lalandi dorsalis
ACAGGAATGAAACTAGTAGGCTGTGACATAAACAATAATAAAAAAGATGATAAACTTTATTCATACAATACAGATTAAATTGTGTCACAAATAAAAAGGAGTGGCTGTCAATTTAAACATCAAGGATAGAAAAAAATGAAATGTAAAGGCGAAATTTAGCTACGCGGGATAAAGGTTTGTATTGACGGGGCAGCCATGCACATACTTTATTATGAATTATTATGAATTAAAAAGTGTCGAGGAGAGGCAGAGGGTTAGCTTTTGTAACTAACATAGCAACAGTGCTGCATGACCACCGGTGCACTGTGACAGCTGGGTCCATTTGTACTGACAGTCTGGTTTCGCAGCTCCATTGGTCGACGAAGTAATCAATCCTGGGAACAGACCCGCCCATTGTCCCTGTCGCGGCACGGGGAAAAGCCTTTGAAGTCACGAGGGCGGTGCCAAGCAAATTTTGCCATGTGGTGCTCAAGACCGGCGTTCTCATTGGCACAGAGCAACACTGAGTCAACGCCTATTTCTGAAGGATACCCTCTCTGATTGGCTAAATCGGCCACCCCAGATT
>NW_019512376.1:0-755 GCF_002814215.2 Seriola lalandi dorsalis
CCCCTTTGGAATGAAACCCTTCGGGCTGAACCTCCCTCCTCACCGTGGATTCAATTAGACTGCGTTGCTCAGCATGTGTATTGCCAAGGATTAAGTGATTGTGTATCTTTTAGATTCAAAACATCTGCTGTTTATGCTGGCAAAAGCTCCTCCACCCTCGTACCGGGATGTAAGGCAAGCTGTCGGAGAGAGGAGCGATGGCAGGGACGGGGAGGGAGAGAAGGGGCGACAGATATAAGAAGACTGAGCGGTGGGCTTTATTTGGTCGATTGCTGTGAACGAATTCATGACAGAGGTTCGTCAGTAAAGTCAAATACCACTGCGAATATCGAAGTGGAAAAAATTTCACAGCTGTTGTTGTGTTGATGTTGTGTTCAGTCACACACGTCCGCTGTTAGGGTTTTATATGCACAAGCACACTAACAACACAGAGGTTTTTACCTGTTGTGTGCCATTTATTCAGTGTTTTTGCAGCATAACTCGTTTAGAGTGAAGCTATACGTTACCAACGGTTACGCTGAACAATTTACCCCCAAATGAAACAAATAAAATCAACTGTGGAAAATGTTTGACACAAAGTGGTAATGTTGTAACTGCAAAATAATTAGCTTTGAGAGCTTCTTCTTGGGGAGTATATATCTACATCTGTCATAAATAAAACATATGAATTCACACACACGCACACACACACACACACACAGCACAGGTTATGTGCTATGTAAAACTTTACTATTGGTTTTTGACTGTTCACCTTT
>NW_019512377.1:0-419 GCF_002814215.2 Seriola lalandi dorsalis
GAGGGAGGACGGGGGAGGACGGGGGAGGGAGGGTATTTCCACCAGTGGTCTTAAATTAGACATCTAACACAAGGTCCACCAGCACGCAGACGCGATTAAACATCAACATAATTAATTATGATTAAAACGCTCCAACTGCTCATGAAGTTTGACAAAAGACCTGATGAGAGAATGATTACCCAGATAAATATTATTTTTTAATAACATCTCAAATATTGTTTTCCTCTGCAGCGTCCTGCTAATTTCTTCTTTTTGTTTCTTATACATTTTTTTATGCAGGAAAACACTCATCACCAGCTGCGTGCACTTTCTATAATTGCTTATCACAGGGATGTGCTGCATGTTTTGCTGCTGCTGCAGGGCAGCGATCATATCTCAGGCCTTTCCCCCAACCGACGGTCCCCCGTGCCCTATTACAG
>NW_019512378.1:0-820 GCF_002814215.2 Seriola lalandi dorsalis
GTGTGTGTGTGTGTGTGTGTGTGTGTGTGTGTGTGTGTGTGTGTGTGTGTGTGTGTGTGTGAGAGAGAAATATTGGCTCATGAATCTTGAAGCACAATGTAAAAAAAAAAATGGTTGCGTGATATTTTTCATGCAGCCGTGACTGAAAACTATGAAATTTCATGTTTCCGTACAGAGACACACGCACACACACACACACACACACACACACACACACACTCACACACACACACATATATTCATCTTTATTTCATGATTCCTCTCACACATGCTACAGTCGATCTCACTCGACAGGAAAGGCGTGAAAACATGCACATGCTGCTGCACCTCGGCTTCCAGCCTCAGAGCTGCCATGCCTGAAAGGTGACTTTTGTTGTGTAGCTGTCAGTCAACTTTACGCCTCCTCTACATCCTATAAATCCTCCGTCTTTATAGCGTCTCGCAGGCAACACCCTCACTTCACTTCCACCTCGCCGCTGCACTTCAAACCGACCATCCTCTTAAACGTCTCGGAGAGAAAGACCTCGTGATCGTGAAGTGCTCAGCAGCAGACGGACCGTGAAACGGCGCCTTATTCACAGTGTCGGACGGTTTCTCCTCGACTTCAGAGGGAACATCAGCGCGGCGGGGATCCTGGCAGACAGACAGGGTGTTAACACCGCCGCTGTGCCCGAGAGGCTGCGCTTTACATCTGAGTCATTTAGCTGACACACTAATTCACAGACGTGGAGTCAGCGAGCCTTCATCAATCGCTGTTGTTGTGGCAGTGAACCATAAAAGCTACTTTCTTAATTAGTGTCTTATTGTAAAGAAAAATGTG
>NW_019512379.1:0-568 GCF_002814215.2 Seriola lalandi dorsalis
AATCGGACTAATGTGGAACCACAGTGGTTATTTTTACATCTGAGATTTCTGTTTTAGTGTTTTGTCTGAGCTCAAATCTCAAGAGGACTGGACTCTGTCAAATACTGAATCTGTCATCCACTGAAACTACTTTTGAGCATCTATTTTATTTACTTATTTCAATAAATCAATAACTTTTAGTTTAACAAATGTCAGAAAAAAGTGAAAAATGCTCATGGTGTCTGTTTTGTCCAAAACACAGAATAAATACTCAGTGTATGATGAGAAAAAAAAACCTCAAAAAGCATCAAATCCCCACAGTTTGATTAGTGACGTAATCAATTAATCAAATTGCTGTTGATTTTTGACGATCAACTGATTGTTTATTGCCAGAAAGAAAGAAACTCTCGTAGTCCTGATGAAGAAGATAAGCAGATGGATTAATTATTTCACTAAAGGTGTTTCTCCTCTAACTTTATCCTTGGTTATTGATTATTTAATATGTAGTTTCATGGAAAATATTTAATCAACACTTCAAGCAGGCGCTCACTTCGCTCTTGAGCTTGGAAACAGTCGATAACAAAACCAT
>NW_019512380.1:0-1251 GCF_002814215.2 Seriola lalandi dorsalis
AGCTCCTGAGAGTAAAGACATGCGGTTTGATGCCGAGCTCGCAACTTTCTTGTTAGCCTGGTGAGTAGCATCAACATTAGCTCTTTAGCTAAAAGTATAATCAGTGCATCGACTGATAAACCTTACCAACAAACGTTTCAGGTGTTGATACTGACGTTGCTCTCGGTTGTTGTACAGCTAGTGACGTCAGTAACTTTAGGCTCATTTTGTAACTGATGACTGTAACTTGAGATTGTATGGACCCAGTAGACCGAGTGAATAAACGTTGATCGGTTCACCATGTTGTAACCACTTTACATTACTGTTAGGAGATCAGCCACGATTGATATCATGCATCAACACCTTGTATTATCCCTGCACATGACAGATATTGTCTATACCGTGATCTCCTGCACATCCCCTAATCAATATCTTTTGCACATCTTGACATTGACAGGAGCTGTAACTCTTCCAGTGTCTTTGTGTTGCCTCACCACTGTTTGTTTTTTGTTTGTTTGTTTTTTTAAATAAATATATGGGAATCTCTTCTACAAATTCTTCACATGTACATGTATCATTTATTCATAGTCTTGTTTTATATTACATTATATGCTAAATGATGTTTAGGTGCATGATTGATGCATCTTTTATGTTCTGAAGTCCTTAGACTGCCCTTAGCTGCTTGACATGTCCTTATTTTTCCCTTTGTGTTTTCACAGGATGGCAGAATCCACCTGGGGCAAGAAATGGTAAGTCTGTTAAAAGTCGTTTGTATTTTGTGTAATTGCATTTCCACAGAGATCATAGTTAAACGTTTAAGATGAGTTAAAATTAATATATTAATATATTTGGCTTGAATATTACAATTAAAATACTTGTTTGGAAACTTGCTGTGTCTGATTTGTTGTTAAGGAACTTATTGTGGTGTTATTGTGAACTGTTACTGTATCTATACGTGTGTCCAGGCTCAAATTAGGGTCAAAATGATTTTGAGCTTGTAAAGTGATGTTCACAAATAATTCCAGTGTTTGTAGTTTTAAATCAACCTTTGTAAACCTGTAAAATAACTCTGACAAATTCAAGTTTGTGCATGTGAAACAGTTGCACTTGTGTCAAAGAGATTTGTATTTGTTGAAAGTCTGAATCAAAACTGAACAAACGATCAGTGTTGAGGTTGAACAAAGACACTGTAAAAGAAGAAATGGATTTGTCAACATCTGTGTCGTGATACAGAGAAGAAAACTGTAAAACTCTGGTCAAAAGTTCCCACAG
>NW_019512381.1:0-973 GCF_002814215.2 Seriola lalandi dorsalis
GAATCTCTTCTACAAATTCTTCACATGTACATGTATCATTTATTCATAGTCTTGTTTTATATTACATTATATGCTAAATGATGTTTAGGTGCATGATTGATGCATCTTTTATGTTCTGAAGTCCTTAGACTGCCCTTAGCTGCTTGACATGTCCTTATTTTTCCCTTTGTGTTTTCACAGGATGGCAGAATCCACCTGGGGCAAGAAATGGTAAGTCTGTTAAACCCAGTTTGTATTTTGTGTAATTGCATTTCCACAGAGATCATAGTTAAACGTTTAAGATGAGTTAAAATTAATATATTAATATATTTGGCTTGAATATTACAATTAAAATACTTGTTTGGAAACTTGCTGTGTCTGATTTGTTGTTAAGGAACTTATTGTGGTGTTATTGTGAACTGTTACTGTATCTATACGTGTGTTCAGGCTCAAATTGCGGTCAAAATGATTTTGAGCTTGTAAAGTGATGTTCACAAATAATTCCAGTGTTTGTAGTTTTAAATCAACCTTTGTAAACCTGTAAAATAACTCTGAGTTTGTGCATGTGAAACAGTTGCACTTGTGTCAAAGAGATTTGTATTTGTTGAAAGTCTGAATCAAAACTGAACAAACGATCAGTGTTGAGGTTGAACAAAGACACTGTAAAAGAAGAAATGGATTTGTCAACATCTGTGTCGTGATACAGAGAAGAAAACTGTAAAACTCTGGTCAAAAGTTCCCACAGTGACACTGGAGTGACAAGGATCAAACTTTGTACTTGTCAGTGTCTCACACTGGGAATGTTGCTCACTGAGTTTTACAGTTTTCTGCTCTTTATCTCTGAACACAGACGTCCACAAAGCTTTTACTTTCCCTGTGTCTTTGATTCACCTCACCACTGATCATTAGTTCAGTTTTGATTCACACTGTCTCAACAAATAAAAATCTCTTTGCCACAAGCACAATTTGTTTTCACATGCAGAAACTTGAATTT
>NW_019512382.1:0-974 GCF_002814215.2 Seriola lalandi dorsalis
ACTTTTCTTTTAAAGAATTCATTCAGAAAAAAATCAAATGAAAAATCACCATGGTGATAAAAACAGTGTCTGACGGAGAGTGAGAGTGATGGAGTAAAAGGAACAAGGTATAAGATGAATAAACATTAAACTTTGTCTCTGCTTCTTTACTCTTCCTGCTCTCTGACATCCTGAAGTCCAGACTTGAACTTGACCCACATCGCCCCTCTTACCTTTGACCTCTCCCGGATCGCCTTGCTGCCGAGCCGGCTCGCGCACACGGAGATGAGCTTATCGATGAGGTTGAGCAGGAAGCTGATCGCCTCGCAGCCGCGCTCCGACCCGCTCACCCAGGCGATCTTGTCCCCGCGGATGCTCTTGCGGTGGATGCCGCGGACGGAGCCGGCCAGCCGGCCGTCTTGCAGCGCCCCGGACCGGTGCATCTCCTTCACCTGCTCCAGCACCGCGTCCCCGGCCAGCTGCCCGAGGAGACCGTCCACATGGCAGAAGCCGTGGGACAGCAGGGCCGGGACGACCCGCTCCAGAGCCAAACGCTCCAGGTCCGCGTCCGATACGTGCTCGATAAAAGGCATCTCAACAGCTGTGGCAATGTTGCAGGGAATTCAGTCTGATGGCGGGAGTTGAGGTGTGACAGGAGGCTGAGCGGAAGTGAAGTGAAGCTCCGCTGAAAGTCACCAAGTTAAATCAGATCGTTACTGAACGATCCAGCGTCCAACTTCATGTTTCCACCGAGCTCTTATTGAGGCTGCAGCAGCGTCACGTCAGCGGGTGTGCACCCGCAACACTTCCGGTTACACGTTTCAAAATAAGAGTCAGTTCCGCTTGTATTGGAAATGTTTCCTTTGTAAAACAAGTCATTTTATCTCATCTTTAATGGGGATTTTAACACCTGGAAACCACCTTCTTCTACATCTCACCTGGGTCTCCTGTTTTTTCTAAGGACCAATGAGAATAGTCCCTATCCATTATCTCAT
>NW_019512383.1:0-896 GCF_002814215.2 Seriola lalandi dorsalis
AGTATCTTTTCTGTGGCAGGACATAAGTTTTTCTTCTCCGGCATGTAGCCATATTGAAAGCACAGTTCAACAGGACATGTTTAACTGGGGGAGGAATGTTAATGTAGATAGAAAATATACAGTATAAGCTATGATATGCTATTTAAGTTGCTTATTCTAAATGTGATGATTTTATTAATGAAATTAAAATCAAACAGGCAGCAAATTATTGTTAAGTTTTCAAATCAAATCAAATCAATCACCTTAGAATTCTTTAGGTAATGCGACCGGTGGTTTTAATGACTCCAACATAACCTCCCCTTACCCTGAAATGACTAAATCTAACATTTTTATTTGTAAATGTTAAAGATGTAGCTATGTTCAGAAGCTGTTGGAAGGTATATCCTTAGTCAGCAGTTTCCCTCTGCTTACAGTGTGTGCTAAACTAAGTTAAGGTAAGCTAAGCTAAATACATTCTGGATATAACTCTGTTCTAGAGGCATTCATATTGATATTCTTTGCATAATATTAGCTGTTAATTTGTCCAGCATCACCATATTGAGTCCAAATATGACATTATTATTTTTTTTTTCCTGACGATAACTCTCGTATTGTGAGCGTCTGTATGGCTCTGTAATATCTCTGCACTCTTTGCGTTTTCTGCGAGAAAACAATCCGAACTCATAAGCAAATAAAAGGCCTGAGAGCACTCTGAATACTTTTGAGCAAGGACAAGCTAGTTCATTTTTCCAATTCTTCTAAAGTAGATAATCAAATCAGAATGGTCAATGTTTTTTTTTATCCTCATGAAAACTGTTGAAAGGAAATACAGAAAAGTCAGTGGGATATTGTGCGGAAAAACATGCTGCTATTTGAAACTCTTTTAAAAACACAGTCATGCAGTTGATTGTAAAGCA
>NW_019512385.1:0-493 GCF_002814215.2 Seriola lalandi dorsalis
TTAGGCTCCAGTATCAGACTCATTAAATCAACAGACCTGATGTTTATGGTTTTTGTTGGTTTCATTTCTTTTACATTATTTTATTATTTTTCTAAATATAAAGGGAAAGAGCAAATTCAAAACCACGTTCCTTTTATTTTATAAAATTTGATTTAAATAAAACACATAGTCCGAAATAAGATTACAGCGCATCATCATGTGACTGGTACAAACCAACGACTGCAGCCTCTGTTTAAATCCACCTCACATTTAGTTTTTAGATCCTTTGAATCCAAACAGACCAACTCCATGTTTGGCTGGACCACGAGTTATATAAACAGGTGAGTTATATGAACAGGTGAGTTATATAAACAGGTGTCATGAAGGAGGAAATTAGACCAAAACAGTTTTTGTACCAGGCTGTAAACATGTTTATTTCTCCTGTAAAGTTGGACATTTTAACATGGGAGTCTATGGGGACTGACTCACTGTTGGAGCCAGACTCTAGTGGTCG
>NW_019512386.1:0-554 GCF_002814215.2 Seriola lalandi dorsalis
GAGTTATATAAACAGGTGAGTTATATGAACAGGTGAGTTATATAAACAGGTGTCATGAAGGAGGAAATTAGACCAAAACAGTTTTTGTACCAGGCTGTAAACATGTTTATTTCTCCTGTAAAGTTGGACATTTTAACATGGGAGTCTATGGGGACTGACTCACTGTTGGAGCCAGACTCTAGTGGTCGTTAGAGGAACTGCAGCTTCTGGTTTCAGCCCCAGAGGTTGTTGCTTGAATACAATGCGATGATGTCTTGAATCTGCTAATTAGCGTATTACGTCATCAATATTCAGCAGCTTTACTTTCTCCTGCCTGTAGATGTTTCCAGATGTTCCACAGCAGTCGTCAACTACATCTTCAATCGTTACACACACAGACTCCGTCTGGACCTGGTCTGGTTTTAAGAAGTGTGCTGCTTCCAGCTTCAGATGTGAGTATATCTGAATAACTGGGTTCAGACGTCACCTTGAACTGTGAGAAACTACGACCGATGTACAGAAATAAACTGAGGTCCCGGGTCTGAGGGTCCATGAGGGTCTGAGGGTCCATGAGG
>NW_019512387.1:0-364 GCF_002814215.2 Seriola lalandi dorsalis
CTTTCTCAGATTCAGTCTGGAGATGCAGGGGAGGGGGAGAGAGAGGGGAGGCAGGGAGGGGGAGGCTGAGAGGAGAGATGGAGGAAGAGGAGGAGAGATGGAGGGAGAAACAGAAGGAGGGCTGGACGCAGCAGAGAGGAAGCAGGCGGTGCTGAACGTGGCGTTTAGATACCTGGACACCTACAGAGAGCTGCTGCAGGAGGAGGGGGAGCGCAGCAACAGCTTCCCAAAGGTAACACACACACCTACACGCACGCACGCACACACACTCGCACACACACACACACACACACACACACACGCACGCACGCACGTTATTACAGTGTGTGTGTTACAGTGTGTGAACCTGAGTGAACAGGATCAT
>NW_019512388.1:0-776 GCF_002814215.2 Seriola lalandi dorsalis
AGAGCTTGTGCAGATGGAGAGCACAGCAAAACCACCCTGGTGACACCAAGAAACCATGGCAACAGTCATGTTCATGCCATACTCATGAATGTGGAAGATACTCAGACAGAGGAGCACAGTGACAGCACATCTAGACAGACAGTGAGGTTGTTGATGATGATAATGATGATGTCGTAATCCTGAGACACTGTTGTCTGGAGATTTTGTACTCGGCCTATAGTCCGGCTGCAGCCAATGACAGCTCAGCTATTGTTGAAGACGCTCATTCACAGGAGAGCCCCAGCTGTAGATGGACGGGCCGCAGCGGGGAGTGAAAAGTGACGTGAAAAGGCGGGACCAAGAGAGTGAGGAAGCAGCGCTGACTGGTTTTGATTGGCCGTTTCAGGGATGGTACACTGTGTACCCAGTAACTGTTTACAGGCCCCATCACATGTGGCTTTAATGCTGATTGACATCCTTTAGAGTGTGTGTGTGTGTGTGTGTGTGTGTGTGTGTGTGTTTTTTGTCCCCCCCCATTTTAACAATGTCTCAGGGAGAGATGAAGTAAATTAATTCAGACCTATCCCTCTTTGTGTTTTCATGGCATTCAACTTAGATGAACAGGCGAGGCCAATTTTGTGTCTCTGAAAATGAAGAAATGTTTTTAAGTAAGACGTAGTTTTGGCCAGTTAGGAGACGTGAGTCCATAGATGCCTAAGCATAGAGTCCAATGTTTTTACTACGTCCTTCCGAGTCACTCATTGAGCCCGCATGCCAGTGTTTTGAAATGTGGCCAC
>NW_019512389.1:0-485 GCF_002814215.2 Seriola lalandi dorsalis
CTGCTCTTTGCAAACACTGCAGTTTTTCTTTTAGCCTCTTTTAGCACATTGTTTTGGTTGTACAGATTAAGCGCTTTAAGCTATACGACCTGCCCAACACCAAACAGCAGACAGAGAGCGTTAGCGATAAGCCGGTGAACACAGTGGAGCATTTAGCAGCTAAAGATCAATGTTTTTCTCAGATGGTGGACACAGAAACACAGAGGAGTGAATATTATTTACTCACTCAGGTGAACAGAGACATGCTAACATTGCTGTGAGTCTGCTGGATGGATAAAGAGGCAACTGATTGCTAACGCCTTGACAATTTGACAAGGTTATAATATGTCTGAGGTATTTCTCAGCTTTTACCTCAGCTTTTCTGTCCCCATGTGGCCAATAAAAATAATCAGTGCACCTTTAAAACTCCCATACGTGCTCACGTTTGGAGCCTTCAGAGTTGTAATGCAAATCTACTTTAATGTTGAGATAGGACATAACACGGG
>NW_019512390.1:0-404 GCF_002814215.2 Seriola lalandi dorsalis
GTTGTCTGGATATGTTGCATTTGTTTTGGAGGTTTTTTTGTGTTTTTGTTTTTGTATGTTTTCTGTATTTGCAGTGTGTTTGCTGTCCATGTACTTGTTTTGTATTTTCGTATGTGTTTTTGAATCTGCATTATTTCAGAATTTTCAGCTCATTTCTCTTAATGGATGTGATTTGGGCCATTGCAGCATGTTTGTCAGCCGCCGTACATCAGCCTTCACTCAGTTCCCCATAATGACAAAGTGAAAGTAGAATTGTTCAGTTAGTGTGTTAAAAAAAAACCCAAGAGGAAAACAAAAAAGAAAAATCTCACAATATCGCAAAACAGTTTTTATTTTTGGGAGAGGTGGAAAAGTTGGTGTATGGATAGAAGGTGAATGTGACTAAGTGCGACAGAAACATTCAG
>NW_019512391.1:0-709 GCF_002814215.2 Seriola lalandi dorsalis
TATTAACTGACATTAACGCTGCGCATTACACTAACGCAGATCAATTAAACTGGGTCACGTGGAGAAACACAAACCAAACGTCGTTAGATTAACGTCGATTAAATTCACCTTTTCATTGGGCTTTGACTGAACACCTCCACGAGCTAACCCAGGTTGACACAGGTTATCAGCCCAGCTCGGCCAGGTACCGTTAGCATAGCAATTGCTAAGTTATCAGCTAACGCTAGCACTAGCTGGCTAGCTTGGTTAGCAAGGTGCATCTTCACCTGAACTGTGATATTAACAGAGATGCTAATTTTGGCTAGCAAAGAAATATGCTTTAAAACAAAATGTACTTACCGGAAAAAATGAACCGCCGACTCCTCTGAGTGTCTTTGAGAACAACTGAACGTTGAACAAGATATTTACAGGTAAACAACATGTTGGAGCTAAATTTGATGAACTGAAAACACAATGACAAGTCAAATGTCCGACACATTGCTCTGACGTCATATCCGGATTGACAGGCAGGCCCTAAAAACACTCTGCTTTAAGAGTCTATTTTCTCTTATATAGGACCATAATTTGAAAAATGAACATCATGTTGTATTGAAGAAAAATTTCAAACTAGCGATTCAGACCATAAACACATGACGAAAACGTTTACTGAGGTAACAAATCAAGTGACAAGTTGGGTCATTTTTCTCATAAACTTCTATACAATCGGACT
>NW_019512392.1:0-498 GCF_002814215.2 Seriola lalandi dorsalis
CAGCACCCCTGTTCCTAATGTGTCCAACAGTCTTTTTCTAAGGGTGTGATGCACAAGCAGAACTTTAAACCTAGCCCAGTCCCCAACAATCAACACCAGCATCTCAAACCAAATCACAAATTACAGACAAATGTTCACAAAGGAGGTACAGAGGCGAGCTGCCGATCATGTCAGCCGCCACTAATGATGTGCGGCCGGGCTCTTAAACTCTCTTCCTCTGATGCTGAAACAGCTGCAGCTGTGGTGAGGATGATTGCTGCACCAATAGGAGAAGCCGTGGAGTCGGAGGCTCCTCCTCTCTGCTCCGACAGGGACAAGTAATCCATCAGTTAGTGTTAAAATGCCCGAGCTTTGTGCAGCAACAGGCTGTAATAACAAGAACAACTGTAGAGGATCTTTCATATGCACGGCTGCCTACACCTGCTACCTTAGTGTTAACAGAGACAGCGGGTTGTCAATGTCGGTAAGTCACGGTCACTAAACGATCCCGTTATTACA
>NW_019512393.1:0-731 GCF_002814215.2 Seriola lalandi dorsalis
ACTATGACCTTTTTTAGCCTGGATACCATTTTCCTTAGCACCTTCCTAGACTTTTATGTCTTAGACTCTGACTGTAATGTCCTCCTAAGCACTAGCATGGTAGTGCAGTGGTTAAAGCTGTGGACTCCCAATGAGAAGGTGCAGAGTTCAAACCCCACTTGGAATCTTTCTGCAAAGTACTTTAATGAATCCCGTTTCCCTTTGAGAATATACAGTTATATGTGGCTTCTAGGCTTGAGTACACCAAGACATTTTTATGAAACTTACTTACTACACTTATTATACTATGAACTTTTTTCACGTTTTTGCCATACTATACTATGTTGTTTTTTTGCTTTTAGGGCCTTATTATACCATGACGTATTCATACCTTGCGATAATATGATGTTTTCTGATGGTTTTATGCTTTATTATATTTTGTCATTTTTTTCATGTTTTTTTCCATACTGACCTATGTCGTTTTCTTCACCTTTATACTGTTTTTTTTTTTGCTTTTAGGGCCTTATTATACCATGACCTCTTAATACCTTGACGTTTTCTGATGATTTTATGCTTTATTATATTTTGTCATTTTTTCAGATTTTTGCCATGCTATACTATGTTGTTTTTTCACGTTTTTTGCCACACTTTATTATGTCGTTTTTTTTTTGCTTTTAGGGCCTTATTATACCATGACATCTTCATACCTTGCAATAATATGAGGTTTTCTGATGGTTTTATGCTTTATTATA
>NW_019512394.1:0-426 GCF_002814215.2 Seriola lalandi dorsalis
CATACAATCCAAGTACTCTAGTAAAATACAAGTACCTCAAAACTATACAGAAATTCAGTACTTTCATGTGCTTTGTTACGTTCCTCCACTGCTATCCATCACCATTTTCCTGTAGGTTTGCCAGCAGCTAACATTAGTATACAGTATGTAAATTAGACAACTTTGGAGTTGCAGGACTAACCACCTCCGCACAACGCCAGACCCTGCACCAAGCTAACGCGACCGGTCCTTTCACTGAACACACAAAGACTACATTAATATCAACCCACCAATCAAACTCTGGGTAAGACAGCAAAAAAGCTGATCCACAAAATGTCAAATTCATGTTGCGCTGAGTAACTGTAATGTAAAAACTGAACTACACACACACACACACACACACACACACACACACACACACACACACACACACACACACACACACAC
>NW_019512395.1:0-871 GCF_002814215.2 Seriola lalandi dorsalis
TAAAGGAAGTAGAATTTCCCCCCAGTGTTGGGCCCAGGACGCCAGTAGGCCCGTCTGATTTCATTGGTCTTCTCTGTAAAGCTGGAATTTTGTCTAATTTTGTACAGAACATGGGGTGGCAGGGAGCCATCTTTGTTAGTCTGGAAAATCACACCTGAAAAGAAAAAAACATATCCTTCAGGATGTACTGTGTTGTCAGGAAGACACATATTAAACGTCCAAGAAATAATTCAGCTGTCTGTTTGGTGCTTAATTGAGCCTCCACATATGTTTACAATGTTCATATACACAACAGAACACTCTCTTCAGCTCGGGTAAACTCGTTGTTTGACGTTAAACGCATCGCTACCAGTGCGCAGAGCGGGAAAGACACCAGATTTAAAACTCTGGTATACTGCAGAATACAGATTGATAAGCTTAACCTGTACTGTGAGAACTCACTTGGCAAAGAGCTTGAATGTAATGGCCATTTATTTATATTTAAAAGCCCTGCACTTCAGCTTTAAAATATATATAATATATATTCTGTATACCATATATCTAAAAATTACCAATCTCTAAAAACTGTATTGTAAAAATGAGCCTTAAAACTGGATAAAACACATACATACATTTGGATACATTTTAATGTTACATATTATACCTTTAAACCACATTTGCTGTCACCACCAGCAATTACAAGCGTCACCAAATCAACCAGGTCTGAAGTCATACTCACATCTGGTTTTAAACTAATACTCAACATTGTTTCTTTTAACCATGACCATTTCTTAATCATATAAACACATTTTTTATTATAACCATGACAATAGAGGTTGTCTAACCTCAACAAAATACCTATTTTAACCTAAACCATGATCTCTCCCTAAAC
>NW_019512396.1:0-582 GCF_002814215.2 Seriola lalandi dorsalis
AAGTTCACTCACAGCCCTTTTCCACTACATGATATCAGCTCGACCTGACTCGACTACATTCATTGCGTGTCAGTAATGAAAATAATACGGCAGCAAACAACACCACAATATGGAGGGAGAGGATTATACTTTTAAATGCAAGTATTGGGTTTCAGCTCAATTCAAACAGCTAATGGTACAAGTGTTAAAACCAAGGGCCTTAAAACCCCAAGTTTTTGTGAAAAAAAAAACGCATGTGTTGTCAAGGCTGCTAGGGCGACAGGAGCCGTGCAAAGCAGACGCAGTTCAGTTCGGCCATCTTGGTCTACGACGGCTACAAAGGCCCAAGCCTTCATAGACTGCGTCCTCTGAAGGATGCGGCCCCTGAATTGTGACACAGCTGTGATCAGTGAACTCAGCAGCAAAGTAAATCCACACATATCTTTCACCAGACTCCAAAATGGAAGAGGTTCAACTTAACTTCCTGTCCGGTTACTGACTGACAGTTAGCAGTAAGCAAGCCAACTAGCTATGGCAGCTGATATCGTTCCCCTACGAGTCCCTGTTTCAAGAGGACGTGTGGATGAGCAGCGCCAACAACAA
>NW_019512397.1:0-773 GCF_002814215.2 Seriola lalandi dorsalis
GGGGGGGGGGGGGCACTGATGTTCCCTGGTGAAAGCAGCAGCTGCTCACACAGACACCTGAAGCTCAGACTGTCTCTGAAATAATAAGGATCATGATGTTTATGTCCGCACACAAAAAGCAAAGAGAATTCAGATTTCAGTCTTTAACCCGAGTTCACTAGAACCAGGTCAGCTGGACTGATCCCAGACCTGATGTGACCTGAGGCTCAAAAGCAAAAACCTGTAAAAACCAAAAACTACAAACCTTATTTAATGTTCAGGTGCAGAGTTCATTCGGGGATCAGAGCGGGTTCCTCTGCTTCTCATTTATTCATGTCACAGAGAAGACAGACAGACATGAAACTAAATATTAAAACCACTATCTGTCCCAGATCCAGATCTGGCTCCATCTCACACAGGTTCTGTCTCTGTCTCCTGATCTCAGGTCAGATTTAACTTCACTGTTTTATTCATGTCAAAAAGAAAGACTTTTACATCCTCTCTCTCTCTGGGTTACATAAGCTCTCTCGCTCTATTTCTGGACCGAGGATCTCTCAGAGAAGCTGCCGAGTCAGTGGGACGGCTAAGAATAACTGCAGACATCTGATTGGTTGACAGAACGCCGCTCCCTCTGCATACGTAATGAGACGGGGGAGACGGAGGGCTGAATGAAAACCGGCAGACAGGACTCAGAGACGACTTTATTCACTGTTCAGAGTGCGGAGGAAAAATCATCTGATTGGTTAACTGGGCCGTCACATTTAAATAAGGAACAAAGCCGATCAATCGCAGTG
>NW_019512398.1:0-425 GCF_002814215.2 Seriola lalandi dorsalis
GTTAAATCAGGCCGAGCTCCTTCTACCCTCAGAGACTCACTGCTCTACTGTACAGGCCTGAGGCTGACTGTGTCTGTGTGTGTGTGTGTGTGTGTGTGTGTGTGTGTGTGTGTGTGTGCGTGTGTGTGTGTGTGTGTTTTTGTCTCTTTGGGACCCTTTCTTACAGACACTGACCTCGTCTGGACCAGTAGACCTCATTAGGACCAGAGTCTGGTCCTAATGAGGTCCTGGTTCAGTTCTTTCTAATGTTGTTGAATTGTTCTGGTGTGTGTGTGTGTGTGTGTGTGGACACACAGTGAGTCATCCTCCAGCAGAGAAGAGCTGCAGCCTCATCCAGAGTGTGTGATGTTGTGTTCATGTGTGTGTGTCTGTTTATACAGCAGATTCAATTCTGGATATTTCATTTGTCCCTGAAGGCAGCACGT
>NW_019512399.1:0-504 GCF_002814215.2 Seriola lalandi dorsalis
TTGAGACCAACACAGTTGTGTTCACGGGCAGTGAGGAAATCACAGCTCTAATCCACTGAAAATCACTCTTTTTTATGATTTTATACTCAGCTGGTGTTTATTTTAACACTGCAAATCACATGCTGTAGTTCTGACATTACAACCTGAGATTTTGCGTTGGTTGTGTTATTTTGTATTATATATTATATATTATTATACTATAACATTTAACAGCCTGTACAAATCCTACACTCCTAAACAAGCATCCAACATGCTCTGTTAGAATGACAGTTGACCTTGTAGTTATTCTGAGGTTGCATATGTTAACTGCCATCAAAGACTAAAGAACTGCTTCTGTCTTGTTACTGTTCCTCAGGACGGCACCTATGGTCTTGAGTGTAAAGAACGCTGTGACTGTAGTCACGCTGATGGATGTCACCACTCCACTGGTCACTGCCGCTGTCTGGCTGGATGGACTGGTGAGACTTCTTTTCTTTTATATAAGTAGAAATTGTACAACAATAT
>NW_019512400.1:0-633 GCF_002814215.2 Seriola lalandi dorsalis
CGTAGCCACGCCCTGCAGCGCCCTGCTGAGGTCATTGTCATACAGCTGAGGACGCGTTGCCATAGAAACTGAGTGGCTGTGTTGTACCCTCGTGTAAACACACGAAAACATCTGAAGATAAAAATGATCATTTGATAGAAAATGTTTCAGATGTTTAAACTGAGTCAGAAAATGAACATGTTTATCTCAGGACGTCTCGGAGGAGGGAAGCGTTCACGCTCAACTACAAAATAAAAACTGCACATACATGTGATTTAACACACGCCTGCTGCTCAGGCTGCTGTCGCTAGGTAACACTGAACAAAGGAACAGGCTGACAACACACTGCAGGCACTGGATGACTGGATGAATGACTGGATGAATGACTGACTGACTGGATGAATGAATGACTGGGTGAATGACTGACCAGATGACTGAATGAATGACTGGATGAATGACTGACTGACTGGATGACTGACTGGATTACTGACTGACCAGATGACTGAATGAATGACTGACTGACTGGATGAATGAATGACTGGATGAATGACTGGATGAATGACCGGATGACTGGATGAATGACTGACTGACTGGATGACTGACTGGATTACTGACTGACCAGATGACTGAATGAATGACTGGATGAATGACTGA
>NW_019512401.1:0-1457 GCF_002814215.2 Seriola lalandi dorsalis
CATCATAGTATAGTAAGGCATAAAAACGTCAGAATAAGTCCATATTATATGTGTAGCATATATTCATGTATTAAAAATGCGGAACAATATACAAACTCCACAAAAGAAGACACCATGCCCCGTGTTTGAACCAGCAATCTACTGATTGTGAAGTAGCAATTCTAACCATTGTGCTGGCGTGTCTGTCTTTGCCAGAATGTCAAAAATCATCATATCATACTGACGCATGAAATGTAACGAAACATCATAGTATAATAAGGCATAAAAAGCCATAGTATAGTAAGGAATAAAAAGTCATAATAAAGTAAGGCATAAAAAGTCGTAAAGAGTCATAGTATACTAAGGCATAAAAAGTCATGAAAACGTTAGAGTATAGTAAGGCATGAAAAGTAATAGTATGGTAAGGCATAAAAAGTCATAAAAACGATATAGTATATTAAGGCATAAAAAGTCACAATATAGTAAGGCATAAAAAGTCACAAAAATGTCATAGTTTAGTGAGGCATAAAAAGTCATGAAAACGACATAGTATACTGAGGCATAAAAAGTCATAAAAATGTTATAGTAAAGTAAGGCATAAAAAGTCATAGTATAGTAAGGCATAGAATGTCATTAAAACGACATAGTATAATAAGGCAAAAAAAGTCAAAGTATAGTAAGTCATAAAAAGTCATGAAAAGTCATAGTATAGCAAGGCATAAAAATTCATAGTATAGAAAGCCATAAAAAGTCATAAAAATGTCATTGTATAGTAAGGCATAAAAAGTCATGAAAACGTTATAGTATAGTAAGGCATAAAAAGTCAGAAAAATGTCATAGTATACTAAGGCATAAAAAGTCATAAAAATGTTATAGTATAGTAAGGCATAAAAAGTCATAGCATAGTAAGGCATTAAAAGTCATAAAAACGACAAAATTTATTTAGGCATAAAAAGTCATAAAAACGTCATAGTATAGTAAGGCATAAAAAGTTATACAAACTTCATCGTATAATAAGGCATAAAAAGTCATAGTATGGTAAGGCATGAAAAGTCATAATATAGTAAGGCAAAAAAAGTAATAAAAACGACATAGTATAGTAAGGAATAAAAAGATATAAAAACGACATAGTATAGTAAGGCATAAAAAGTCATAGTATAGTAAGGCATAAAAAGTCATAAAAATGTCATAGTATACTAAGGCATAAAAAGTCATAAAAACGTTATAGTATAGTGAGGCATAAAAAGTCATAGTATAGTAAGGCATAAAAAGTCATAAAAACGACATAGTATACTAAGGCATTAAAAGTCATAAAAACATTATAGTATAGTAAGGCATAAAAAGTCATAGTATAGTAAGGCATAAAAAGTCATAAAAACGACAAAATATATTTAGGCATAAAAACGTCATAAAAACGTCATAGTATAGTAAGGCATGAAAACTCATAAAAACAACATAGTATAGTAAGGCATAAAAAG
>NW_019512402.1:0-861 GCF_002814215.2 Seriola lalandi dorsalis
GAAGTAATAGTGTGATATCTACAATTAGTCTGTCTTTGGTTTTTACATCATAGATTAAGAGTTGCTAGGCTGTGGAACAAATATAAACCGATAACTTGTAGTTATCAACCTCTTTGCTTTCACTTTGTTCTCTCACCTCAGTCGGATGCTTCTATAAAATGTCTCATTTTGAGGTTTTACTAAAGATAGACTGTCCTTTACACTGTCATCAATAGTCAGATAATTGCACCTTTGTGCCTCCTTTTCTCTGTTCTACATTTTCAATCACTTTGAATAGGGATGTTTACTATGTTGGATGGAACTTGGAAAGATTTGTTCTGTTGCAGTAATTGTAAAATAGTTTTTTTTTTTAATGTTTTGCTTTCAGAAACCTTTAAAATTTCTGTAGTAGAGGCCAAGGAAAGACACTGGTTTCAGACTCAGAAAACAGGCCTCAAAGGCGAGGCAGTAGAGCATATAACAGGTTTTTGGCAGAATCTGCAAACAAATTAAAAAGGAGCAAAGTCAGGCATCGGTTAAAAACAGGCAGCAACATATCTGGCAAACGAGTAAATGTGGGTTTGGGGAGAAAATATTCTTGCCCCGATGTCTAATAGGGAGCAGGTGTGTAGACAGGTGACTGGTCAGGTGACGGGTTAGGGCAGGAAACACTGAGGTTAACTGGTGGGCAGGTGAGGAACCGCGAGCAGGCGGGAAAGTCAGCTGCTGGCAGGTGTGGAAGGTAGAATACACAACAGAGAAGACAGAAGGAGGAAGCATCTGTTGTCATGACAATATAAAAACATCCTCATGCTTGAAATGTACATAAACATACACAACCCTCATTCATTGTCTCATTCAGGCTACACAGTACCCCAGAAA
>NW_019512403.1:0-1110 GCF_002814215.2 Seriola lalandi dorsalis
GTGTGTGTGTGTGTGTGTGTGTGTGTGTGTGTGTCTCATGTATGGAAAAGTAAAGGAGGGATCTAATGTGTCCTTTCATGTGTGTCAGCCACTGTACATCTGTATTAAGTTGTAAGCCTGTTCTCAGGGGGCTGTTCAGCGCCCATAGGGGAGGGGTCTGAGCACAGGGGTTTCAGTGGGTGTTTAGGGGGGTCAGGGGGGTTTCATTGTCAGGTCAGTAATTATCAGATTTGCCAGGGCCCCGGCAGGAGCAGGACACACACACACACACACGCACAGAGAAATACACACATCTTTACCAGCCCCGGGCCAGCCGAGGCGAGGCTGAGCGAGGAGAGCCGTCAGTGGGACGAGTTGACAGGCCGACCCCCCGGGGAAGACGATAGCCAGCGCTGCTCTGACAGCTGCTTAGTGGGAGATTCTGCCTGCTCATGCTCAGTAACACACACACACACAAACACACACTCCAACAAGCTCTGACACACACATGAAGGAACACACAAGACTAGATTTACACATCTAGATATATACTTCAACATGTGTGCTGCATGTAAGAAAGTACACACGGAAATACACATTAAAAACAGACGTATACACTCAGCAGATGTGACGTACGAACAAGCAAGTTACGTTACAGCAAAGTTAAAGTACGGCTATAATATAAGTAAAGTTAAAGTTAAAGTTATAGTTTAAGTTAAATTATTGTAAGTTATATATGTTACGTTACTTTAAAGTTAAATTAAGTTAAAGTTAAGTTATAATTGCAATAACTATTCTTTGGCCACACAACATCAACCCACAGTTGATACAAGTATTAGTGATAAGTTGTTTGCGTTGTAAGTCCAGTATTCACTCTGTGCTACGTTCACCAGCTCATCTCTAACCAGCGTGAGACTGAAGCAGGACAGTGAAGTTGCTGTGGACCGGACAGTCAAACACTGGGCTGAAAGTCACAATGAACAGGAACCGACCCGGGAACATGAATGGACTGAAATCATCACAGAGACTCCACCAGTCTCTGAGAACAAAAATATCAATGTCATCAAAATAATATAGATAATCACAAGCTTACTATTTTAATATCAGGTGCAGTTT
The DNA here is from genome assembly GCF_002814215.2 of Seriola lalandi dorsalis. NCBI lineage: Eukaryota > Metazoa > Chordata > Actinopteri > Carangiformes > Carangidae > Seriola > Seriola lalandi. The sequence continues at coordinate 1,096 of NW_019512403.1, forward strand.
GTGTTTGTGAGTCTG
>NW_019512404.1:0-682 GCF_002814215.2 Seriola lalandi dorsalis
CGGGACACGTCAGAACGAAGCGGGAAGCTCTACCTGTGTTTAGAGTCAATCTATAAGATGCATCTTTCCTGCGCTGAGAAACAAGTGTTAGCAGAGAGGCTTCAGGTAAGTGAAGGAGCTCCGTTTCCACAGCGACCAGGTTTTACGTCTACTTTCCGTTTCCTTTCCGTGCCCGGCTGGATGCCTCGTTATTCGTCTGTATATTAGCCATGCGGGTGTTCTTCAGTCAGCAGCTTCACAAAAACACAGACTGTCAACAACAGGATTCTGAAGCTCAGAGTGAGCTGCTGCACCGTCGCCATCTTGGCAGCGCCTGACTCCGCCCCCTAACTCCCAGCTAATCCAAAAATGTAAAAGAGGAGGGGCCAGTGTGGGGCTGAGACTTCAGTGCATGTCTGTTTGTATCAAACATACGCTCACCCACCTGTCACTCAAAGAGGCCACGCCCCTCAATCCTCCATAACTGTAGTCCTTAATAAAATATAAACAGGTGAGTTATATAAACAGATGAGTTATATAAACAGGTGTCATGAAGGAGGAAATTATCTCTAGAGACCAAAACAGTTTTTGTACCAGGCTGTAAACATGTTTATTTCTGCTGTAAAGTTGGACATTTTAACATGGGAGTCTATGGGGACTGACTCACTGTTGGAGCCAGACTCTAGTGGTCGTTAGAGGAACT
>NW_019512405.1:0-977 GCF_002814215.2 Seriola lalandi dorsalis
AAGAGGATGGAGAAAGGAGAAAATGGAAGAAGCAAAGGGAAGCAAAGACAGAGGGAAGGAAAGAAGGAGAAAGAAAAGTGAGATGAGGGAGCAGAAGAGGGACAGAGGAAAAGAAAGAAGTGGGATGTAGAACAGAAAACAATCATTGTGGGGATGAAAATAAAAAACTAAGAAAAAGAAGGTGGAGAAAATGGGAAAGTGCAAATGGAAGCAAAGACAGAGGGAATAAGAAAATGAAGAAGAGTAGAAGTGGAGGAGAGAAACGGCAGAAAACGGGACTGTGATAAGAAATAGATGCAAGGATAGATGGGGAGCAAAGGAAGAAGTGAAAGGATGATAAAACAATGAAATGCATGGACTGCAGGGGAAAGGTAACTAAAGGAGAGAAAAGGAGGATGGAAAAGAATTGGGGTGGAGGAGGGAAAACAACAAGAGAAAGGTGGAAATGAAGGAAAGACAAAAATGAGATGATGGAGTGGAAGTAGAGAAGAGGAAGGAGGAAAGGAAGTGTAGGCCAGAGTCAAGGTGGCAAAGAAAAGAGAGAAATGATGGGTGCAGCAAAGAAGGAAATGAGTGGAAGACAGAAAGTCAAAAGAGAGAAGATAAAAACAATGAAGAGAAGAAAAACAAGAAGGAAGGGGGAGGGAAAGAAAAAGGAAGGAGGGGTTGCTGACGAGGCCCCTGGGGTTTGCTTTTGCTTTGGCCGAGCGCTCGCGCGCCCACGCCACGACAGCCACTCGATTACCAGTCTTTTATTTCAGCATCGGTTCCAGAATCAGCCGGGGCTGTGAGCAGCGGGGGCCCCGGGCCCCGGGGCCTCCTCAGCTCCCTCATCGCAGGATCAGTCAACATTTATCAGCTGCTGCCATCACTGTGCTGACTTACATAATCCCTCAGTGTTCCACTGTTTCTCTGTTAAACAGCAAATATAGTTTGAAACCCCATTTGGAGATTTGGCCCCAAATTGACGCTGTTTC
>NW_019512406.1:0-829 GCF_002814215.2 Seriola lalandi dorsalis
GATTGTTCTGAAAACGAGTTGACGTCTCTGAAACCTGGTTACATCTTCACGTGTCCAGAAAGTTTTCTACAGAATTCAGATTTTTCTAAACTGAGATTTCTTGTTTATATGAAGATAAAGAAATCAGATTACTGCAGAAAGACGACCGTAACCTGGTCGTGTCAGTGCAGTGTGGTGATATAGAAAGGCTTTTACAAGGTAATACCACAGGTATGCAGTCAATCAGCATCTGTGTGTGTGTGTGTGTGTGTGTGTGTGAGAAGGTCAAATTCCACATTAAATACCAACATCCATCTTGTGCCCACTTTAGTCAGAGTTATGTTCCCCTTGAATAACTTTTCCATTTTGTCCCCATTCTCTCTCCTCACTGTCTCCTCCTCATTCATCTCTACCTCTCTCTCTCTCTACCTCTCTCTCTCTCTACCTCTCTCTCTCTCTACCTCTCTCTACCTCTCGCTACCTCTCTCTACCTCTCTCTACCTCTCTCTACCTCTCTCCCTCTCTCTCTCTGTCTCTCTCCTCTCTCTCTCTCTGTCTCTCTCCTCTCTACCTCTCTCTCTCTCTCTGTCTCTCTCTCTCTCTCTCTACCTCTCTCTCTCTACCTCTCTACCTCTCTCTCTCTCTCTCTCTGTCTCTCTCTACCTCTCTACCTCTCTCCACCTCTCTCTCTCTCTCTCTCTCAGGACCCAGCTGGTATCTTTGAGCTGGTGGAACTGGTTGGAAATGGAACCTATGGGCAGGTCTACAAGGTAAGACTTTATAATCTTTAACTCCCACGCTGCCGTGTATGAGCGTGAAGCAAAAAACAAGCTCATATTTATATGATGCA
>NW_019512407.1:0-721 GCF_002814215.2 Seriola lalandi dorsalis
TCAACACGGCGATGAACCTGCAACAGGTGAGAGAAACTTTACAATCTGAGAACTGCCACAACAGATATTATTAGTATCTCTAATTATTTTTTTTCTCCTCCTGTTCTATATTTAAGAAATATATTCAAAAAATGCAAAAACATTATTAAAAAGATATTCAATAAAAGCTCCATCCTCAATTCTAAATCAAATCTAAATCTGGAACAGTATCAGTTGTAAATCATAAAGGACACAAAGATAATGAAATTAATTAGTTCATCTTCAACAACACCTCTGTATCTTCCTGTTTCAATATGTAGAGGCACAACCATCATTTACCTTTATACAATTTGTCTTTTATATATTTTTCACATTTATAATCTTTTCCTAAATAGAAAATAAGTTCTCTATGTGGGCTTTTGCAAAAATTTCCCCAGCCTATGATAAAAAGAGGACGTAAATATGACAGTTAAAAATAAATAAAATAAAATACATGACATTAAAAACAGAAATAAGTACTTCCACCATCATCTTAATACTTGCAATCCTTTCAGGCTGAGCAGGAAGTTGTTGTTCTGTCAAAATAAATCTTCCTAACCTCAGTCTTGACAGCTGATGGCAGAATCAGAGCGCCGCTATTTCTTTATTGTTCCCAAATGAATCAGCTTTTTTTTTTTTTTTTCATAGCAGATACTTTAACCTTTCACAGCTGGAAAATCACAGGTGGAACTAATTAAATTAA
>NW_019512408.1:0-699 GCF_002814215.2 Seriola lalandi dorsalis
GCTCTAATGCCAGGTGTCACGTGATGACCGCGGCCTGTACGACACAGTTCATCATGGGAAATATGTCTCTGGAGAATCCAGTACATCATCTAGTGATGGGAAGTCTGCTGCTGGTGATAATTGGTGGTTTAGCCATGTTTGTCACTTCAACTAGTGCAGGTTACGGTGCAGCTCTAAGTTGCTGCCATTTACAAACAGACCCGTCATCACCAGATAAACAAGATCCAAACGTAGTGAATGTTTGTTGTTTTTTTTCAGCAGTGATAATCTGGAAAACAATAAACCACACTCTATAAGAGTCTGCAGCTGTTACTGGCTCTTTGTATTCAGGCATAGGAGTTCCACAAATCACACTTATTCTCCAACAAGAAGGATGATATCATCAATACAGCAGCGATGACTTCTGAAAGTTGGGAGGCCTGAGGAAGCTAACATGAACAGATCCTTGTCAACCGACCAACACATTTTTGTGACTGAACTTCACTGAAAATTTGAAACGGGTGAAGAATGAGAGAGAAATGTCCGCTGGTGAAGACACAGGATTTTGCTTTTGAGATAGATGTATTTTTAAACTTTTTGTCAGGGTCAAAGTTTTTAAAAGCAGTTGTTCGGTCACAAATTACACAAGAGTTGTAGAGTAAATACATCAGAGAGAAACTGCCCTTGACTTTATTTATTTATATTCTCACATAATCAAAT
>NW_019512409.1:0-564 GCF_002814215.2 Seriola lalandi dorsalis
GTTTCGAGTCATCTCGTGTCATCTTGTTATCTCAGTGGACGGATTTTTACCATCTTGTCTCACAAAGCAGTATTTTTTTATTCACTGTAACTCAACAGAACCGAGCAGCAGCACAAACGACAACCTCCAGACTGACGACAAAGTCAAACCAACACGTCTGAAACATTTTCATCCACCGCAGCAGGAGAGAAAAACAACACGTCAAGGTCGGAGATTCAGGTTTGGGTTCAAGGTTCGCCACAAGGGAGTAGTGTATTATGCCAATGAGGGTCCTCACAAGTATAGACGTGTATACGTATGTGTGAATATATATGTGTGTACGTGCGTGTGTGTGTGTGTGTGTGTGTGTGTGTGTGTGTGTGTGTGTGTGTGTGTGTGTGTGTGCACTGAATGAGCACTGAACTGGAAAATAACTGCTACTGGAGGAACTATGGGCCAATCATCGGCCTCCACTGGTCACGAATCACACCTCCAGCTTTAACATGCAGCCTGAGTACCCCCACCCCTCAACACACACACACACACACGCACACACACACACACACACACACACACACACAGACA
>NW_019512411.1:0-632 GCF_002814215.2 Seriola lalandi dorsalis
CACACACACACACACACACACACACACACACACACACACACACACACACACACACACAGTTGCTTTGCTAGCATGAGCTCTGGATACAGCCCAGAAACTGAAAGTCAGCCTGACCCAGATGAAATCAGAGGCAGGAATATTTGATGAAAGACACAAGCGAAGACAAAAGCCCAGAAACACACAAAGACCTGAAATATATCAGAGCATCTGGGTGTGTGTGTGTGTGTGTGTGTGTGTGTGTGTGTGTGTGTGAAGATGGCAGCACGGGGTCACGACCAGGCCTCGGGGATAAAGATGCTGGAGACAGGAGGCACCAATGACAGTGATGGAAGCACACACCTCTGAACCTGCACCATCCTCAACACGTGTCCTTTCATGATAAAACTATTTAGAATTCTTCATCTGTATCTACATCTGCATCAACATATCATAATGTTACACAGCCATGTTGGTATGACACCACAACACCAAAGTCCTGTCTCATTGCCAGTTAAACTCATCATGCTGGTGTTGATGAAACTGTCCACACCAAAAACCAAGCACAAAATAATCCGAGCTGAATGTCCATTAACTATCTCTTCCAGAGCGTCTAGAACATGAATTTTAATATTGATCAATGACCCAACAGGTAA
>NW_019512412.1:0-616 GCF_002814215.2 Seriola lalandi dorsalis
TATTTGTCTTTCACTTGTTCACCTTGGATAATGTTTATATCCCAAAGGACAATGCTTATACCGTCATATCATATGTTTTTATAATTGTGAATGTATATTCATATCATTTTGTAATTCTTTTCTATTATGAAAATGAGCACTGGTACATCAATTCATTGTATGTTTGATTTTCTTTGGCTCAATAAAACATATTTGAAAATAAGATAAATGTTGTAGACCTGGGGTAATAAAGCCGCTGTCAGACCAGACGTCAGAACGTGGTGAGGCAGCACTGTGGTTCACCTGCTGTCGTTATACTGCTCATCACTTCAGCCTGAGACATGTGAACTCCTGGTCATCATGTCAGCAGCTTGGCATTTGTAACTAGGCCAGCTAGGCAGAGAGGCTCATCAGCCTTCATTAACCACCCAACTTCAATAACCCACACTCACACCCGTCTCCACCAATCACCAGCACACACTCTCACTTTCACCATGCCATACTGATGACTGTCTTCAGGTCAAACTTTTATTTTGTCTCATGACTGGAAACCTGCCAAACTATTGAGTTTCCCATCAGCCTAACCTGTAGTTTGTGTTTAGCGCTACTGAGCATTCTACACTCTGCTCTTCAACAT
>NW_019512413.1:0-880 GCF_002814215.2 Seriola lalandi dorsalis
TGCACGTGTTCCCTGTTTCTGATTTAACGACTGGGTCTAATCTCTGATTTATTCACTTTACTTCAGGAAATCACCTCCACAGAAACTGATTATCTACTGATTATCTACTGATACACAACTGAACAACATCACACCCACACTTTCTGATCAGTTTTTAAATCATTTCAGCATCTTAATCTCAGACTCCTGGTTTTTATTTAAATCTATAGTTTAAATTCCTGATTTTAGACTCAAACCTCAGACTCTCTTCAAATTTCAGATTCCTGACTTCTGTCTACTTTCAGATTAATTTCAGAATAAAAGTCTGAACATACTTACACAGGTATCAGGTTCAGTTCATTCCAAGAGGACCACAAACAGTGAGACAAGACTGAGAACTTGACTGACTGACTGAGTGAAGTTACATCGTCAATCGTTGACCAATCAAAATGATTATCAGGGGGTGTTTACAGGCAGCGTCGCTAACTTAGCACCGTGAAGTTACATTTACTCTTCAGACGGCTGGTTACCAGACCTGGTCTAAGTCTGGACCTGGTCTAAGTCTGGACCTGGTCTAGGTCTGCACCTGGTCTAGGTCTGCACCTGGTCTCGTTCAGTCAGATGTCAGAACTCAAAAAACCCATTACAGGTGAAAAAATGAAAATGTTTCACGTTGTGAATGAAACTTTATTAACCGCAGGTCAGTTGAACAAACAGTCGAACAGAGAACAGTCAGGTCAGTGAGGTGAAAGTCACAGACATGATCCTGGATCTCCTCAGTCCACCTTAAGAGTCAGAAGCAGCAGAAAGCTGATCCTCAGCAGGAAGTCTGCAGGCTGTTGAGGAATTAATGAAGAGCAGAGAGAGAGAGAGAGAGAGAGAGAGAGAGAGAGAGAGAGAG
>NW_019512414.1:0-387 GCF_002814215.2 Seriola lalandi dorsalis
GTTGGTCAGTTGGATGGTCGGTCGGTCGGTTGGATGGTCGGTTGGTTGGTTGGATGGTCAGTTGCTTGGCCGGTCGGTCGGTTGGATGGTTGGATAGTCGGTTGGATGGTCAGTTGGTTGGTTGGTTGGATGGTCAGTTGGTTGGATGGTCGGTTGGTTGGTTGGATGGTCGGTTGGATGGTCAGTCGGTTTGTTGGTTGGATGGTCGGTTGGATGGTCGGTTGGATGGTTGGATGGTCGGTTGGATGGTCAGTCGGTTTGTTGGTTGGATGGTCGGTTGGATGGTCGGTTGGATGGTTGGATGGTCGGTTGGATGGTCAGTCGGTTTGTTGGTTGGATGGTCGGTTGGATGGTCGGTTGGATGGTTGGATGGTCGGTTGGATGGTC
>NW_019512415.1:0-822 GCF_002814215.2 Seriola lalandi dorsalis
TAACGTATATAATTTGGTGTTGGTTTTTGGTTGGTCTAAATTAGTCACATTTAAAAAAAGTTAGTTTAGAAATACTAGAATGTGCCTATAAAATAACCTTTTTTTTTATTGTACAATGTAAATCCCCCTTGATTGCTAAACTCTCCAAATTCCAGAGGAAGACATGACCACTGTGTTCAGTACGATGGTGCTGGAGCTACAGCCCTGCCAGCTGTGTACAGCGCCATCTAAATGTGATCCCACAGAAAAACACACTGTTTTTGTCTGTTCATCCAACAGTTTGGTTCAGGGCCTGTATCTTGGTATCTACGTTTGATCTTATAACCGCTGTTGTGTTTATAATACAAGAGGTTATAATACGTCCTCTGAGCAGCTACGTCTTCAGGGCAATGTTAATGGGTTGGAGCTAGCTGGTTAGCATGCTAACAAATCTCTTCCCCTCTGGAGACAGCTCCTGGTAAAAAAACAGAATGAAGTTTGATGTCGAACTCGCTACGAATACCTCCTTCAGAAGTAGTTCGCCATTTGCACGTTATAATTTATTTCCAATCTGCTACTCTATCACTTTACAGTTTGTCACACTCACATACAACAGTGGTAGAAAACCAGTGTGATTTCAATATTGTGTTCTGGTTGTTATTAGTGATTGTTGGCAAATAAACTGATTAGCATGGAAAAATGTATATTAAAATTATATTAAATTGGTATTAGAATCCCCCTGCCACCACCACCACTTCACACAGACTACCCTTTTCCTTTTTCTGTTGCTGAAGCATTTTAATCAGAATTTCAATAATAGACTTCTTCCAAAGGAGAGAAAAT
>NW_019512416.1:0-489 GCF_002814215.2 Seriola lalandi dorsalis
CACACACACATACACGTTATGAGTTCCTTTGAAAAAGCATTGATTGTCTGTATCTTAATGATTGCCCCTGGCTATGGGCTCCCGGTCACAGCAGGTTGGAGCAGCCTCCCATTAATGACTGAAAAACGGAGTCTTCTCCATCACCGACTCGTCTTCTGCTCACACACACACACACACACACACCGAAAATGAGAAATGTTAAAAATGAGACAGAGCCTGTGGATATTATGGTTAATAGATTTCTGTCTCTCCCTCATGGACCGCTTCACACTGCATCAGTCACACACACACACACACACACATATACGTTAACTATGGTAACACCTGCTCCTGTCAGCTGCTCTGACAGCTCCTGGTGTGTGTGAGGCAGTGAGGTGAGTTCAGGTGACTGTACGGGACGGACGGACAGACAGACACACTCTCGTCTTGGATGACAGCCAATCTATAGTGGAAATCAGCTCCTTACAAAGCTGGGATACAGCCAGGAGT
>NW_019512417.1:0-717 GCF_002814215.2 Seriola lalandi dorsalis
TCACATTTCTGTTGATGTGGGAATAAGAGGAAAGACAATTAATTGATTAACCGATCAGTCGTCCACATAAATGTTTGCTGGTTTTCTGATGTGAGAGAAAGTGAAATAACTGTTCACTATTTTCTGATAATTATGTGATGTAATGATTTATGAAAAAAAACGGTTGGCGGATTAAATCATCTAGCGAATTATTATTAGTGTTAATAGTTAGTGATTCAGATAATTGACAGTGTGTCCATGAGTGAGCCCAGCTGCTTTATGCTGACTGCCTCCTGACTCCAGCTCTACCTCACACACACATCTGAACACAGCAAGGCTTGAAGGTGCAGTGCCTTCAGCTATTGAGGAGAACTGTGACGACTCAGCATGACTTCACGTTTTAAAATCATCATTTTGGTGCAATTAAAGATACATTTAACAAACTCTGATACAGGCTTATTTATTCTTGTTCAGTGTATGAAGAATAGGAAGTGACATGAACAAGAAGGTGTCAAACAAGCTCCGTTCATTTGTGACGTGTGCACAAGCAAGATTAAGCAAAAGTGCGAACGGCTGCAATTTAACAGGACGTGTGTGTGTGTGTGTGTGTGTGTGTGTGTGTGTGTGTGTGCGCAGTGTCATTACAGGTCGTTTCTGATTGGTGGAATCAGAAAACTTTGTGAAGCAATGGCCACTGAAATCTGTCAGTTCAGTCTGAACAATGTAATGTTACAGTAT
>NW_019512418.1:0-754 GCF_002814215.2 Seriola lalandi dorsalis
GGGGGGGGTCACCTGGTACAGGTTGTACCATGAATGTGTTAGTCCTAACTGCAGCGGCGCAGGTTTGAGTCCAACACATGGCCCTCTGCTGCATATCATCCCCTCTTGCTCTCTCTCTCTCTCTGAACATGGCTGGGATGCTTTGTGACTTTTGAAGTTAAAGGCATCAAACAACAAGTATGTCTCAGCATGTCCACTGGAAACACTCTGTGTTGTGCTGTGAGTATTTGCAGCTCATGTGTTGTCAAAGTGATGAAGATGTTTCTGAAGCTGCAGCATGTTTGTGAATTTGCTTGTGTTTTTATTTGTATTTGCAGCACATATAAAAAGGCAAAATTGACCTGAAACAATTCAAATGTCCAATCTTTCCCCTCTGACCTCTGACCTCTGACCTCTGTAGCACTTGTGTCTTGTGTTCATTCTGGCTCAGATGTTGTGATGTGTAGTGAGGATGTGTGTTTGCAGCCTGAGCACCCTCTCCTGACTCATTCTGTCTGTGACCCTCTCCAGACAACGGGACTGTCGACACCAATGTGACTTCCTTGGAGAGTGGGGCGTGGCCGAGCTGTGTGGAGCAGGAAGAGATATTGAATCTTGGCTTCACCATTGGCTCGTTCCTCCTGAGTGCAACCACTTTACCCCTGGGGATCTTGATGGACAGATATGGACCACGCCCACTGAGGCTTGTTGGCAGGTACGACAGAATAACTTGCCTCCATTCTGTATGTGACAGTTTGTGTGTTCGTGTTCTGAC
>NW_019512420.1:0-800 GCF_002814215.2 Seriola lalandi dorsalis
TGTTTTCGAAACGAATTATAAGATTAGTGTCATTAAAGTTCATTCAAGTTGCAGGACTGCAATTAAGGAGAATCAAGTCATTCACCAGGCCACAATTTGCAAATTTAATTGCAAAGTTTCTACATTTTAAATGTTTTGTCATTCATACTGATAAAATAATGATATTCTGCAGTAATACTTGTTTCACATAGTGACCGGTGGAGTTATTCGAACAACATGAATGGCTACAACCTCATTGTTTCATGTCATCTCAACCATTACTGACTTTTCCAAGGTCATGATTCCTATAGTTTAGGAAGTTGATATGAATCTTACTTTCAGAAGGACGAGACGGACAACAACATCAACATTTTCTGGTCTCGGTGCCTAGAAACCCGTGTGTCCCCTAAAATCCATACACCTGGTAGTCTGGTGGGTGAGGAGAGCGGTCCAGAGGAGTGTGGGCGAAGTTACATAAGACACTTGGGATATCCCAATACAGACAAGAGCACTCCTTCTATTTAGAATAATCCATCCATTAAAATACGTATGGAAATCCTGGCTGGAGAGGAATTTGAATTAGATTGGAGATCTGTGTAAGGATAAGATGTTTTCCTCGTTTCAAGAGGTTAGTGAACAAAGAAGGGGGATGTTTTTGGAGGAATCTCAATTTAAGAAGTAGCATCAGGGCCACAGGCATCAAACCAGGCGAAGGGGAGCGGTGTGGGAAGATCTAAATTGTAACATGGAGGAAAATGCATGGAAAACCAACAAATACAGGATGGTCCATTAGGGATGCCTGAGATAAATTTACAAATTAT
>NW_019512421.1:0-851 GCF_002814215.2 Seriola lalandi dorsalis
CAGACTGTGGAGTGTCATGAAGAGTGAGTAATAAACTGTTTATTTGATGGTCAACAGTGAAGAAGGAGACGGCAACAGAGAGAGAGAGAGAGAGAGAGGAGGAAGGTCCACAGCTAGAATCGTACTGTGGACATTGTGGTCATGTGGCGTGTGCAGTAACCGTTCAGCCGTCAGAGCGCTGTGTAAAGTCTGTATTTTGATAAGAGTGGACAAACAACAGGGATCAGTGATGGTTTGTTTGGTATGCACATTCACAACTCATTCATGTCTGCCCGGCGGATGAGCGGTCGACTGCTGCTCAGCCAGTGTCGTGCAAGTTCACACTTCACTCAATGCTCAGTTCTCAAAGGTTAAAATGAACTAGTTCACATTCATAGGTCACAATTTTAAAGTCCACAGTCCAAAAAATGAACTACTTCAAATTCATTTCTTCTGTTCTTTTTCAAATTCTTTTTCACTAGAACCTCCCCATCCTTCCATCCCAGCCTCAAATCACTGCCACTTCTCAGGCTACATGAATTACTGTTATGAATTATGAATTACTTTTAAAAGATGAGAAAAACCCAACGTGTATATGTTGTATGTGTCTGTGCTGTGAGTTTGAGTCTGGTGGAGGAACTCTGCAGCTGCTGGTTCATGGTCTGAGTCCTTCTTAATGATTTCTTGTGATCAACATTCAACACTGGTCAGATGTTTTCAGCTCAATGTGTCGTCCTTCAAAAGTTCACATGAGCTGACTTCAGCACCACCAGCACTACACGCCACACCTGACACATGACGGGTGCTGTACACCCTTGAGTGCCACCGTTAAACCACAGAAACAAACAAACAAACAAACAAACAAACAAACA
>NW_019512422.1:0-983 GCF_002814215.2 Seriola lalandi dorsalis
GATTCTTCACATTTAGATTTTTATTTTTGGCCAAAGACACCTGTGTGTGAAGTATCCCGTGCAGGTTGAGGAAGAGCCAACTAGAAACTAAACGTTTTGTATCTTGATCCATTGAAGAACCAAGAGCCAGAAAATATTGTAAGATGGTGGACACTGAACCACAACAATTGGATGCTCCTGTTTTTGGGGCTGCTGATCCTAACCCTGAACTCCACAAGCGTCCAGCGGTCCTTTCTAAGGGCGATGGTCCTGATGTATTAGTGGAAAGGGTCAACGACTCTGGCTTGGACTGCATGGCACTGGCGGCTGCACTGGAGGAACCCTCATACTGGGACACCAAAGTGTGGGCGGGGGCCTCCCTTCCGGATGTGGAGGAGCCTATGACAACATATAGTCTCAGTGCATTAACTTGTTTCCCAAGCCGTGTAATACGCATTCATGTCAAGCCAAAGGCCGACAGTTTTGATCCAGAGAATGATGACGCTGAACCAAGCTCTACAGACATTACCGAATCATTAAAGAAAAACACACAGTCTGATTATTCAGACAAGTCAGACAAAGACACAGAAGAGTCAAGAATCCCAGAAGAGGAAATCGAATCTATAGATATCACCATGAAATCATCAGAGAACACCACAGATTCCAGTGATTCCTCCACCTTTAGTTGCGAGACCACAGCAGAGAAAGACCACGAAACCTGGGTAGGTGTCACCATGCTGACGGTGAGACTGCTCACCAAGTGTCGCGCTCTGGATGTCTGGTCGAGGCAGGGTTTGGTCACCTACACCGACCATCTGGTGGGCCGCACACTGCAGGGACTCACTTTGAATGAAAGTTTCTGCCCGAACTATAAGGAAAGCAAGCAGGTCTGCAAGGCTGTGATCAAAGACCTGGCGAAGACGCTTGGCAGTGTGCACACACTGGAGAAAGCAATATTATTAGGGTTTCCATGTGTAGAGAATACCATCATTGAATGTTTGCAA
>NW_019512423.1:0-1110 GCF_002814215.2 Seriola lalandi dorsalis
GACAGGCTAATGCTGGTTAACAGCATTGGCCTCTCAAAGGTTTTATACAGAGCCACACAGGGGCCTTGTTGCTGAGGCCAGGGCCGCCAACTAACCAGTTTCTCCCTGTGTCTGCGTGGGTTTTCTCCGGGTGCTCCGGTTTCCTCCCACACTCATAATTTGGACAATAAAAATGTTCAATCATACTTTTTGATTTCTGAATGAACTTCTTAAATTAGAGCTATTAAGGCTGATAAGAGGACACCTGACATATCATAGTATGACATGACATAATAACATTTTCTAGTCTTTTTATTTTTCATGTTCAATATCAATTGATTAAATTAATCAATTTATCATTTCAGCTCTACTTGTAGCATAATATTTTATAATCTCTTTGTATTTGTTTGTATGCAAAATATTAATTTGTACATAAACGAGAGACTAAAGCTGCCAAATGATAGTAGTGGAGTAAAAAGTGCAATATTTCCCTCTACATTGTGGTTGATTGAGGGAGAATCCATGCTTTTCGCAAGAGGGCGCCAAAAACAGACAACAGACAAAATCCAAATACAAAATGTCATTATTTTACTTATCATTGACCACACTCAATGCTAAACCATGCTGCTGGAGAATGAACTGATAAAACAGTAGCTAATCTGTTTTACGTGTTGGTGTACGACTGTTTTCCGTTGTTTTAGTCTCAGCTTGCTTCCTGATTGTATTTGACAGCATCGGTTGTTCAGACTTTTCTGCAAAATATTTGTTTTTCTTTCATTTTGAAATATATGTCAATGTGAGTTCATTACTTTCACCCTTAACTAAAATTCTGCCATTGCTCTGCCATACTGTACAAACGCCATACAAGTTACACTGTAGTGCCAAGTTATTGTGAATGAAGAATAGCATTTCCGGTTTGGGAATTTAAAATATAAAAGCTCTTACCAGACAAGTACAAAATACTGCATGGGGGGAAAATATGTTTATAATAATGAACGTGAAAACCTTGTACCTTTTTTATATTTAACATTTCTGATACACCTGAAATCAAGTGCTGTATCATTTTAAATGGGCGGAGAATAATCAACACTCATTTAGTTTAAGAAACATTTTATGTATTATATATTTATA
>NW_019512424.1:0-777 GCF_002814215.2 Seriola lalandi dorsalis
TACGCCTGTGCCTCAGTGATAGGAGAGTGAGACCCTCACTGGGGCTGATGTTTTTATTATAAAACATACATTTTTCAAATTCATGACAAAATACACAATCTTTATTAAACACTTTCAGCATTTTTAGAGGCAGTTACTTAAGACACAATTAGAGCAAATTTAGTGCTTCAATATTGACTGGAAGTTACTCAAGTCATACAGGAAAAAGCAGCATGAAAAATAACAGACCATTTATTCAACCGACATTTACATTCAATCAAAATCTGTACAAGATTTTGGAAAACCAGATAATTTGTCTGAGAGAGAGGATGACACATCACCTGGAGCTCCTCTACAGACAATGGCAACTGGCCTGACAGGTACTCGGAGTGTTTGAGCATTTAAGCCCTGAAGAACATCATCAGTCCATTGTACACAAACCTGCCTGAGTACAAACAAACAATAAAACACCCTCATGCTCCTCGCAGTCATAAACCTGCAAAAGCCTGGTTCTCTGCACCATTTGTCTCTGGGTGACAGTGAAGGCTGTTTGTATAAATGCAAACTTAACTGTCTGAGGTCAAAATAAAACACGCCGTCAGCTCATTGTCCCATCGCTCAACATACAACAATAATCCCGCTGAAAAGTTCTATTTGAAAACTTTGTCCTCAGGCTGAGAGACTGCTGCAAGCTAAAGCAACGACCTGCACAATAACAGTGTTCTCTGTACTAAATACAAGGTTTATACAAAGTGCTAGTGCTGGAGATTTGCTCTTTACAGGATAATGTTTTTTTTT
>NW_019512425.1:0-382 GCF_002814215.2 Seriola lalandi dorsalis
TGACTTTTCAAATATATAAATTATGATAAAAAAGAATAACATCTTTTGTAGGACTCAGGGTTGTATATTTGTGTGTGGCTGATTAGGTCCAGCACACATGTACATGCTGTTGTATTTATGAATGGCACTGTGCAGTCCTCCAGGCTACTGCTTGTGCCATTGTGTGTTTGTGAGTGTTTGCAGCAGTGTGTGCCAGTGTGTAATGGACATTTCTGCTGCAGCAGCATTCAGAGTGTTACATAACAGGTTGTCCTCTGCATCATCCTGCAGGGCTGCCCAGGATTAAAAGGCTCAGTCCTTCTCCTTGGTACAGCTGTTTGTGTGTGTGTGTGTGTGTGTGTGTGTGTGTGTGTGTGTGTGTGTGTGTGTGTGTGTGTGTGTG
>NW_019512426.1:0-383 GCF_002814215.2 Seriola lalandi dorsalis
AGGACGAGGAGGACAGCAGTCAACACGCTGCTGTGGAACAGCCAGTTTGGATAACTTTGTCCCCCTGTCCATACGTCCTGATGGCTGCCCTGAGTCAGACTCTCTCCTCTCAGATCCATGGACGGGCTTGTAATGAGTTCTTTTAGCTGTAACAACTTTTTGAGTTCCCAATGATCTTCTGTGTAATTCCTGGACACTTGACAGATGACTCGGCCCATGGTCCCATTTCTGCAGTAAAGATTTTAGGAAATGCTTTGAACTCATTTTCACTCGTCAGGAATTTATTTCCACAGTGGCAGCAAAGACTCTCATAGGTTAAAGTCGGCTGATGCTTTTAGGGCTGACTCCAAAAGACACACTATAAATGGACTTGAAGTATTTTG
>NW_019512427.1:0-322 GCF_002814215.2 Seriola lalandi dorsalis
GTTGATGGGTTTGGAATGTGTGTGTGTGTGTGTGTGTGTGTGTGTGTGTGTGTGTGTGTGCGTGACCCTAACCTAAGACATTCTCTCTGTGTGTTGGTTGCAGGTCACTCAGATTGGTCTCAGTGTGTTTCAGATCATCTGTGTGAGTGTGTTTCTGACCAGCGGCCTGAGTAACTTGCAGACTGACATACCCTTCTTCATTTCATCTGTACTGGTGAGCTCCAGTGATAACTCCAATATTATACTTCATATAAACAGTACAAGTGTGCTGCGTCCTGTTTGCTTTAGTTAAAATGTCAGTTTTAATCATTTAGAGTTCCAC
>NW_019512428.1:0-732 GCF_002814215.2 Seriola lalandi dorsalis
TCTAATTCTTTTTATCTGTTGAATTATCCTTTTTTGAGACTTATCAATGTATTTGAAAAATTCTATCTTTTTATCTATTAAGTTGTTCAACAAAGTCCTTAAAACGTTTTAGTATTTCATCAAAATAAATAATTAAGGGATAATATGATGCGTACAGAAAAGCATCACAAATTTTGTGTTGTCTACAGGGGACCACAGTGTATCCTCTCCTCACATCTGTCCTGTATGATGAAAGTGAGTGGGAGAAACCATACTCCTTTTATCCTGCTCACTTCCTGGACAAAGATGGAAAGTTTGTCAAGCGAGATGCATTCCTACCTTTTTCTGCAGGTTTGTGAGTTCGAGCATCTCTTAATGTCAGTGTTTATTTCTACTGGCCGATGACTTGAAGTGTTTCTGTGCTGTCCCTCACAGGTCGCAGGATTTGTCTCGGAGAGAGTCTGGCCAGGATGGAGCTCTTCATCTTCTTCACCTCCCTCCTACAGCAATTTCGTTTCACTCCTCCGCCCGGACTTTCAGAGGATGAACTGGATCTGACTGCATGTGCAGGCCTTACCCTCAGACCTTCACCTCAAAAACTTTGTGCTGTCCCCCATATGTGAGGAGGGGGAGGGCTTAGTAATGAAAAAAACATTGTAGTTTAACAGTAGGAGTGGTAATAGTTAATGTGAAAAATACCACTGATAAATTAAATAAAACGTATGTGAACTGCTTCTTTAGACTCCTGCCCAC
>NW_019512429.1:0-653 GCF_002814215.2 Seriola lalandi dorsalis
ATCAACAAAACACTGTGAAGAATATAGCCTGGTAACCACCGTCATCAGAACATCAAATACATATCAACTTTGATTCTTCTCACACACACACACACACACACACACAGAGTGTTCTCAGATTAACCTAATCAAGCTAATCTGTCAGATTAACACACATAAAACGGCCACTAATCCCTGCTCGTCCTTCTACAGAGTTAACTGAGCAGTCCCTCAAATATTCAGAACAGCAGTATCTTCTCGGTCATTTAAGACACACAGTCTATAAATCATCACACTGGTTTTGGTTAGAGAACAAACACAAATGTTTCCTATGATTGCTTTATTGTCTTGTAAGGGTCATTACGTCATATGTCTCTCTAAGCACAGAGAGACGAATGGCTTTCTTTTTAAACTATTGGCCTTCAACTGCAACTAATTTTTTGCTTTCTATTTAAACCATAAAATAAAACTGAGATTTGCTGTTGATATTTTTGCTATTTCAAACCTGAAAACTTGCCGCTGGATAAGTCATCAGATTCTTAAGCAATTCAACAATACAAATTCAGGTCAAGATGCTAGGGTTTTTCTTCTTATGTACTTTTTTTGCATCTGATACAGCCTCAGCATATAGTATAATAAGATAATAGTGTGTATCATATGGAATTACTTTCTAG
>NW_019512430.1:0-514 GCF_002814215.2 Seriola lalandi dorsalis
TTCATTGTGTGTGTGTGTGTGTGTGTGTGTGTGTGTGTGTGTGTGTGTGTGTGTGTGTGTGTTGGGGTGGGGGGGTGCAGTTGCATTAACAAAGGTACACATAGTGTCACAATATCTTAAACTGGATTTGTTTTTTAATTCATTTGAACATTTTGTGGCACTGATTCAGATTCATGGTTTGTATTTTAAATTACATTTTGCTGTCTGAATGCACAGCTTTACTTTTTCTGGGTTTATGTAAATTCATCTGATCTGGAACTATAACAAGACTGCTATTCCACTCCCGCAGGCAAGAGGGCAGCAGCCTCCTATAATACAAGACTGCCTTGTCGCACTGTGCATGCAATATGTAGTCCTGTAGCATTATAAGTAGTATTTAATTGTTATGTTATCAAGTAACATTAAAGATCTCTGTTTATAAGAATTTAAATATTATTTATATAGAAGATGTTTGATTGTTCACTTTGTGTCTGACAAGTTAAAGTTTAAATTTGTTGCATTTCACTTGAAATAT
>NW_019512431.1:0-799 GCF_002814215.2 Seriola lalandi dorsalis
ATGAAATTCCTGAACTGTCCCGTGTCTGTATTTGGATGCTCCTTCCTGTTGCCTTGTACAAACTGTGACAAATGGAGCTGAGTGCAAGTCAAAAGCCAAAAGGATTCATCTTCAGACCTCCATGGCATTCTGCTAAAGACAATAGAAAGACAATAAGGACATATTGTGCTCGTATTTTAAATTTTACTTGATTGAGCTAAAAAAGTGCTTGCAAAAATATATATTCTATTCTCTAATAGGTACTGATCATGTCACGATTTAATCTTTCTTTATTCAAAAAAATGAATAATTTGTGTTCACATTACTCAATGGTGTAAAGTACCTTAGTACATTTATTCAAACACTGCTCTTAATTACAAATTTTCCATTTTCTGCTACTTTATGTTTCTACTACACATTAAAACATTATGTTAAAGCTCCATCAGTGTTAAAGAGAATGACTGAGATCCATGATGTTATTCAATGTGAGTTTGAGTTAATAATAGTTAACATTTTTATGTCAAAATACTGGATAAATGATGGTGATCTGAAGTTTAGTCTTAGTTTACATCAGACGGCACAAACCACATCCATTAGAAATGCACAGAACTGAAAGTTATTGTCCCTATCTGTGTACAGGTTTGTTAAAGGCTGAGAGGAGACGAGTTATGGATGGAGAGGCCAGAGAGTTGAGCCTCAGAGAGGTCAGTCCGACTGAAGCGACGCCGTCTCCACGCCTCAATCAGAGACAGAGAGTTCAGAGAGTTCAGCAACAACAATCATCAAAAACAGGTGATGCTGCAGAAAACTTCTCACCTTC
>NW_019512432.1:0-755 GCF_002814215.2 Seriola lalandi dorsalis
AATACAGGCTGTGTGCATTTCTCTGTGGACTGAGGCTTTGATACTTTCACAGTATTAATATAGAACCTGATCTATAATTACACAACACATGGACGTCTGGTAAATAAAAAACTGGTAAATATAGATAGATAGATAGATAGATAGATAGATAGATAGATAGATAGATAGATAGATAGATGGATAGATTTTTTAATCTCTAAATATGGAAATGCATAATCACACAAGTAAAAACTGTTTGAACAACATAAAACACCTTAAGTCAGTGATGATTTCCATCATCTAGGGTGATGGTTCAGTGTGGTTTGACTAAAAGTAGGTCCCCTGATAACCACCGGGTGGCAGCACCTCCACACCAAACATGGAAGTCCTGCCACTGGGCAGGACGACATGACAGTGTGAAGTAATTTACATGTTTAAAAGAGGAAGGGCTAAGTCCATCACTGCTGTGGAAATAAAAATAAAACACTGAAATGTTATTTTCATGATTGAGTTTGTATTTGCTAAAGTTGTGTTTCCATGTCAGTGGATTCCTCGTGCGTAGACAGGGAGATGTGTTCATGTTTTTCTCCTCTCTCCACCAGAGGTCTTCCTGGAGCTTCATGTGGCCTCTGTCCTTATCCCATTCCCCCCCCTGCCATATCATAAACACTGCATTGATGCTGTTTGTAAATCTATTCATAATAAGAAATTGAATGAGATTTGGTCGCTCAGTTCAAACATGACCAGGCCTTGATTCACACATTGATAATAAATGA
>NW_019512433.1:0-752 GCF_002814215.2 Seriola lalandi dorsalis
GGTTTACAAAGGTTGATGTACAACTACAAACCTAAACCCTAATTTGAGCCCATATAGGTATTGGGTGTAGTCATGACTTACCATTTCTGGCTGGTTGTGGGGGGGACACATCATTTGTGGTACTGAGTTGGATTCTGGCATTCCTATGAAAACATCTATTTGTAATTATATTAAATAAAATGGCTTTCCATTGCAGGGCAGACAATGACATTTAGGCAGCTCTTCACAATACAATACTGAGAAACATTCATTTCAACTTAAAATTTGTTCGAGCACAACCACCAAAAGTGAGATTTAAAAGTAAAGCTAACAACAGTTTGAGTTTGTTTTCTAAAAAATTTCCCAGCATAAAACAAGCCATGTTAAATGTTGGTTTAAGTGCCATCTGTTGGTGACAATAAAAATGAGAGTCTAATTCACATTGAGACAATAATAATTAAATTAAAGTAAAAGTAAAGTATTTCAATGTTGAAAACCTGACACAAATACAATGTTGATTGAGTGCTTCTTTTGTTTCAACATAAAAATTGTGAATGTAACTCTCATTCAGTGATGCTGCTTTCATGACACTGCAACCAATATACAGGTTTATGCAAAAGCTATCCCAGTTTCAGATAGAACATGAAGCTTTACAGTGATCCAAAGCTGCAGATTATGTTTACAGATTTCAAATTATTAAGTCAGGATATTTCCTCTCCTGCTGTCTATGGGATGATGAGATAATAAAATACAAAACTAAGTAATCCCTGTTG
>NW_019512434.1:0-578 GCF_002814215.2 Seriola lalandi dorsalis
AACAAATTTTAAGTTGAAATGAATGTTTCTCAGTATTGTATTGTGAAGAGCTGCCTAAATGTCATTGTCTGCCCTGCAATGGAAAGCCATTTTATTTAATATAATTACAAATAGATGTTTTCATAGGAATGCCAGAATCCAACTCAGTACCACAAATGATGTGTCCCCCCCACAACCAGCCAGAAATGGTAAGTCATGACTACACCCAATACCTATATGGGCTCAAATTAGGGTTTAGGTTTGTAGTTGTACATCAACCTTTGTAAACCATTCAAGTTTGTTAATATGAAGAAATTGTGCATGTGTGGAAGAGACTTGTATTTGTTTAAAAAAAATGGTGTGATTAAAATCTGTGAACAAAGAATATAATTGGTGAGGTAACACAAAGACACTGTGAAAGAAGAAGTGATTTTGTAAACATCTATGATACAGAGCAGAAAACTGTGTTTAAAACTCAGCGTTCAAAGTTCCCACACTTTTAAGTACAAATTTTGACTCTGTTTTTTCACCTGAATCTGACTGGACAATGACCAGTGACCAATCACAAAGCAGGGTCCAATCAGAAGACGGGCGGTTCT
>NW_019512435.1:0-732 GCF_002814215.2 Seriola lalandi dorsalis
AAGCTCACTGAGTAACACGTCATATCATGTTTGTTTCATCCTCACAAAAAAAAAGTGTAAAAACAAAAATGTGAAAACTCAACTTTAAATTGCATCGAGATTCAAAACACCACTGGCGAGATTTGCATAATACTTTACAGTTACACATTTACATTTGAAATGTAACATTTCATTAATAGGATATTTAATTTCACATGTAAATGTTTTACAGTACTGATGTGTGACGAAGGGAAACCTTTCAAAGGTAAAGTGGAAATTTGTTCTTTGAAAAACAGAGAAAACAGAACAACTTTGATAAAGTTTGATGTTACCTGATGGGATCACCGTCAGTTCTGCAGCTGCTTCATTGTTGCAGAAGTATGTTCCAGAGTCTGAGACAACAGCTCTGTGAATGATCAGTGACTTAAATTTATCTGCCTGTGAATTGTATCTTTTGCGTGGGTCATTGTGTCTGATCTCCCTTTCACCATCAAATGTAATTAAGTCAACTTTGCTTCCATTAATCTCTCTGCTCCACGTCGCTCTACCCTCCACAGGTCGAGGACAAGACAGAGTGACCTGCTGTTTCTCCTCAGATACTTTAAGGATTGTTCCTGCAAAACACAAATAATTTTATATAATCAAGAAATGTAACATTTAACTGTCTAATGCAGTGTGAGGACATTGAATCTGTGTTAATTGGTGTTTTTACATGATAAATAAACTTTATCAAACATCACTGACACAGTCTGC
>NW_019512436.1:0-875 GCF_002814215.2 Seriola lalandi dorsalis
GGGTAAAGCTTTCAATTGTTATACAATGTTTTTTATACACTATTCTTGGCACATTTGTGAGAAGCTGTTAGGGCAGCTCGTGATGGCTAAACTGTTGGCAATATTTAGAGGAACTGTGAAAAAGTAAACCGATACACAGCCTAAGGATAGCGCATATTGGGACACTGGGAGGAATGTTGCTCAGTAGCAAATATTTTAAGGTTATGCTTATAGCGGCAATAACAATAACCACCTTTGTGCCTTTTAGGGAGTATGTTTTATGGTGATCCATAGTATAGTAAGGCATAAAAATGGCAAAAAACGTCATAGTATAGTAAGGCATGAAACGTCATATAAATGTCAAAAAACGTCATAGTATAGTATGGCATAAAAATGTCAAAAAAACGTCATAGTATAGTAAGGCATGAAACGCTTTAGTATAGTAAGGCATAAAAATGTCAAAAAACGTCATAGTATAGTAAGGCATGAAACGTCAGAGTATAGTAAGGCATGAAAATGGCAAAAAAAACGTCATAGTATAGTAAGGCATAAAAATGGCAAAAGGCTTCATAGTATAGTAATGCATAAAACGTCATAGTATAGTAAGGCATAGAAATGGCAAAAAAAACGTCATAGTATAGTATGGCATAAAAATGTCAAAAAAACGTCATACTAAAGTAAGGCATAAAAATGGCAAATAACGTGATAGTATAGTAAGGTATGAAAATGGCAAAAAACATCATAGTATAGTATGGCATAAAAATGACAAAAAACTTCATAGTATAGTAAGGCATAAAACGTCATAGTATAGTAAGGTATAAAATGTCAAAAAAAACGTCATACTAAAGTAAGGCATAAAAATGTCCAAAAATGTCATAGTATAGTAAGGCATAAAA
>NW_019512437.1:0-537 GCF_002814215.2 Seriola lalandi dorsalis
TTGACATTTTTATGCCATACTATACTATGACGTTTTTTGACATTTTTATGCCATACTATACTATGATGTTTTTCAGCCATTTTTATGCCTTACTATACTATGACGTTTCATGCCTTACTATACTATGACATTTTTTGACATTTTATGCCTTTCAATACTATATTTTTTTGCCTTTCTTTCTGCCATACTGTACTATGATGTTTAATGCCTTACTATAATATTACGTTTCATGCCTTACTATACTATGAAGTTTTAGGACATTTTTAAGTCTTACTATACTATGACGTTTTTTGACATTTTTATGACATACTATACTATGACATTTTATGCCTTACTATACTATGACATTTTTGGACATTTTTATGCCTTACTTTAGTATGACGTTTTTTTTGACATTTTATACCTTACTATACTATGACGTTTTATGCCTTACTATACTATGAAGTTTTTTGTCATTTTTATGCCATACTATACTATGATGTTTTTTGCCATTTTCATACCTTACTATACTATCACGTTATTTGCCATTTTTATGCC
>NW_019512439.1:0-742 GCF_002814215.2 Seriola lalandi dorsalis
TTTTTTTTTTTAACCTTTTTTGAAGGTTAGAAGCATCAATTATTGTTAGAACTGTTTTAGAGGCGGTGATTCAACTGTATGATCATTTAGGAGGCTGTAACTCATGAGGGTAGAGGTTTACAGCCATGCTAGCAGCTCTGTGAGGTTGTACTGTAGTAGTGTTTAGCTAAATGCTAACATACTCACAATACAATATACTGATGGTAAGCAGGAATAATGTTTGCAATTTTTGCCATCTATCTTCACCATGTTAGCATGTTAGCATGTTAATATGTGCTAATTGGCCAAAACACATAGTACAATTGAGGCTAATGGGGATGTGTGTCTAAAAGATGGATTGGCACTTTTTTAAACATTTTTTTTACAGAAATTCAAGGTTCCCAGACGATCGATCCTGGAGATCTCATGAGTCCTTTGGCGCCACCATGAGGTTTACATTGGATGTAAGGGTGACTTATTATTGGATGAATTATCATGACATTTGCTGCAGACATTCGTGTCCCCGTCTGGATAAATTGTAATAACTTTGGTGACCCCTCGACTTTTACTCCAGAACCATAATCAGGTTAAAATTTCTATTTAGTCGGTACTTTAGTTTATGACTAAACATGACTTTCCCAGCAGCCTCAGCTATACTTTGTGTTTACTGCTAATTACCCACAGCAAATGAGGCGATTTTGAGTACTTTGGCATGTGTCTGTCTGTCTGTCTGTCTGTCTGTCTGTCTGTCTGTCTGTCTGTC
>NW_019512440.1:0-574 GCF_002814215.2 Seriola lalandi dorsalis
GTTCAAAGAAGCTCAAATTTACTTTTATCTAGTTTTAAGCCACATACATCTTTTTACACCTTGGTGGTTCTGTAGCGTGAACACCACAATTTAGAATTTGCTCACAATGAATTAGTTCATTGATAAATTTATTATTTAGAAGCCGTGACTTCTCGATTCAATGGATCTCCAGTCTCTACATCAAAAGAACACAACAGGACAACAACTGGGTGTAAATAAAGGAGTTTATTAACTAAACTACTATCTACAGAATAAATGCAAGGTGTAATAATCATAAAGATGAAAATAATAATGAAATGAGCAGTGTGATGAGTTGGCAATGGTGGGAGAGAATATGTTATGGCTATATACTATGGCTATACAGCTAATGATGCTACATCTACGAATGAGATTTAGTAATAAATATTACTATATTTTGACTTGGCTGGAACCCAGGTGGCTGCGGTTGCCGTGGTAACCCTGGAGACGCGGGATCTAGGTGGATTCTCCTGGAGGCCGTGTCCCGTTATCACGATGACGGATTCTGCCGGTGTCTCAGCGGTTCAGCTCTGGTGGAGTTTGCCAGGAGACTTTC
>NW_019512441.1:0-385 GCF_002814215.2 Seriola lalandi dorsalis
CACACACACACACACACACACACACACACACACACACACACACACACACACACACAGACAGACACACACACATACATACAGTACTGTATGTTCCTATAGACACACTCATAAGCAGCAGCAGCAGATTCATAACTGACAGCAGCTTCAGTATTGATTTCCTGCTGTTTATTAACAACATGAAGCTTCTAACTGATGAATGTAGGATTTATGACAGAGGATGTTGTATTAGATTTAACCAGGTAATCAGCTGAGTGTACATTAGAGTCTTACACACTGAGGTAGGCTGCAGCTAACCAATGTTTCATTTTCATTGTTAACACCTCCAGAACTAATGACATTTCCCATCAGCCTCAGCTGTGCTTTGTGTTTATGGTTACAGACTTTA
>NW_019512442.1:0-612 GCF_002814215.2 Seriola lalandi dorsalis
CACTGATACACACACACACTGATACACACACACACACTGATACACACACACACTGATACACACACACACACACTGATACACACACTGATACACACACTGATACACACACTGACACACACTGATACACACACTGACACACACACTGATACACACACACACACACACACTGATACACACACTCACACTGATATACACACACTGATACACACACTGATACACACACTGATACACACACTGATACACACACACACTGATACACACACTGATACACACACTGATACACACAGACACACACACTGATACACACACTGATACACACACTGATACACACACTCACACTGATACACACACACACACACTCACTGACACACAGACACACACACACTCTGTGACACTCTCACACACACACACACACTGACACACTCACACTGACACACTCACACTGACACACTCACACTCTGTGACACACTCACACTCACACACACACACACACACACTCTGTGACACACTCACAGATACACACACTCACACACACACACACACACACAAACTCTGTGACACACTCACAGACACACACACACACACACACACACACACACACACTCTGTGACA
>NW_019512443.1:0-551 GCF_002814215.2 Seriola lalandi dorsalis
CGATGGTGGGCGGGGAGACGCTCTACGAGCTCAGGTGTTCCCTCCAGCTCGCCGAGACTGAGAGGGAGGGGGGCTTCTCCCCCCACGTCTCCCCCTACACCGCCGTCACCGACCTGGGCAACCTGCTGGGCCAGGCGGGCTTCAACATGCTCACTGTGGTGAGATAAACCCACCGAGAGACACGACCTTTAACCCCTGACCTGCACACAGACGGACACAAGCAGCTGCTTCAAAAACAAACATCTGCTACAACTGAATATATGGAATAAATAAATATAATATATATTATATATGTGTGTGTAAACACACACATATATATAATATGTGAACCAGGTTCATAAAAGACAAAGTTTTAAAAGAAATATTTTATGAACATTTATGAAAGAAAGCATCATCACATCTTTAGAGACAATAAAACTTTGTTGTGAAATATTAATGAATTGTGTTTGTGTTGCAGGATATTGATGAAGTTCAGGTTCAATATCCAGGAATCATCGAGGTCATGACTGACTTACAAGGTACAACACAGTGTGTGTGTGTGTGTGTGTGTG
>NW_019512444.1:0-408 GCF_002814215.2 Seriola lalandi dorsalis
AAAAGTCATTTGTTGTATTTAATGTTCGCTCAGTGTGTTTTACACCACGCTGCGTTCACTGACCCAACATCAACTGTCATAGAACTGATTTACTGAGTTTCACTGTGCGAATCACGTCCATAAAACCGACTGCAGGAGAGTAACAGCTGGTAAATTAGACACTGAACACCTTCACGTACTAGACTCTTATTTGAACTATTTGTGTGAAATTTTGTCATGATTGCTTCTTCAGTAACGGCTAAAAGGTGTTTTGTGAGGTCACACTGACCTTTGACCTTTGACCACCAAAGTCCAGTCAGTTCATCCTTGAGTCCAAGTGAATGTTTGTGTAAATTTTGAAGAAGTTCCTTGAAGGAGTTGCTGAGACATCGTGTCCAGGACAACCACATGTATCACGGCCCGTTTCTT
>NW_019512445.1:0-682 GCF_002814215.2 Seriola lalandi dorsalis
CAAACACTTAGTTTAAGACATAAACTGTGCAGCCACAGTCTGAACTGATCCTGGGACGGCCCTCAGCTCATATGGCAGTTCAGTGGTGGGATTTCTACAAGATCACTGAGAGAGAAACAGAGCGGCTGGCCCAGCAGCTCAAGAGTGGAAGTGGGAATCCTGTTGATCTAAATGCTAATAAACGCAGCCAAACACACACATAAAATAAATGTCACAAAAAAAATTAAGGAAAGGTTTTCATTAGAATTGCGTTACGATTATCGTTTATATCACACTGAGCAGATATTGTGTCTATTAATAATAGAGTAGTTTTTAGTTATGTAAGAGATACTAGACAAGTTTGTATGTTTCATAATTGTGATGGATGACGCAGGGGGCTGAGACCTCTCTGACAAATGCTTGGTTCCTTTCCCCACCACAACCCTCTCTGGATTCTGTGCTGTTTATGTCTGCTCTTTGGAGGCAGAGAATTTTTCCTGCAAAACTGACTGTTGCAAATTGTACTGGATTTACATCTAGTGTCAAAACTCTGCAGAACATCATGTGCACTTTATGTGGTGAAGTCTGTGGTGTGTCTGACATCTGTGCAGGAGATTAAAGTTCATGTTCCCTGACAGTCCATGCACAGATATATTAAAGAGAACGATAATTACAAACACTGTCATTGGACATGAAAGAAAAT
>NW_019512446.1:0-662 GCF_002814215.2 Seriola lalandi dorsalis
CAAACACTTAGTTTAAGACATAAACTGTGCAGCCACAGTCTGAACTGATCCTGGGACGGCCCTCAGCTCATATGGCAGTTCAGTGGTGGGATTTCTACAAGATCACTGAGAGAGAAACAGAGCGGCTGGCCCAGCAGCTCAAGAGTGGAAGTGGGAATCCTGTTGATCTAAATGCTAATAAACGCAGCCAAACACACACATAAAATAAATGTCACAAAAAAAAGGAAAGGTTTTCATTAGAATTGCGTTACGATTATCGTTTATCACACTGAGCAGATATTGTGTTTATTAATAATAGAGTAGTTTTTAGTTATGTAAGAGATACTAGACAAGTTTGTATGTTTCATAATTGTGATGGATGACGCAGGGGGCTGAGACCTCTCTGACAAATGCTTGGTTCCTTTCCCCACCACAACCCTCTCTGGATTCTGTGCTGTTTATGGCGGAGAATTTTTCCTGCAAAACTGACTGTTGCAAATTGTACTGGATTTACATCTAGTGTCAAAACTCTGCAGAACATCATGTGCACTTTATGTGGCGAAGTCTGTGGTGTGTCTGACATCTGTGCAGGAGATTAAAGTTCATGTTCCCTGACAGTCCATGCACAGATATATTAAAGAGAACGATAATTACAAACACTGTCATTGGACATGAAAGAAAAT
>NW_019512447.1:0-829 GCF_002814215.2 Seriola lalandi dorsalis
AAAACCTAATGGCACTAATAATGACAGATGGGAATAATACGAGTGTTGATTTCATATCACATCCTTCAAACCTGGAATTAATCATAATACAAGTGGTTAACTGATCAAACAGCAATATACACATTTCCTTAAGCTAATAGTCTATAAATGTGGATTACACATCAGTTCTTTGACTGTAATAATAATAATATGCACATTCTGGATGTCATGTAGTGTGTGTTACCTCATGTGAAGGATGCTGACAGTATGGTCACAGGAAGGACATTGTCTTAAAATCTACATGTTACATTTCAAACATTCTATGGGATAGAAGTTTGGGGTTGAACTATTACATAGAAACATCTCATGAGTTACAGAACAGTTAGATATTTAAATTTACATTCTTCCTTAGATCTGTGTCTGTGAAGAGAGTTCTGCTGGTCACTACCCAGGATTGGAATGTGGGTTGTAGTTTGATTCTTATCTAGAGAGGGACAAAGGAAGGGAGGTTGGTGTGTGTGTGTGTTCATGTATGGCACAGAGAGACCAGCGTTCACACCTTAGTGATAATCAGACCTTTTGTTGTTACTCGTCCTATATAAGAAACAATCGAATATCATTAGACAAAATCTTATTGTTACAAACTGGAGATTTTGCCTATGTTTGACCTTTGGTCTGGTTCTGTGTCTCTCTGGCATAATAAAAGCATGGACTGTTTGTGGGAGACGGGTCCTTTGAACTGAGTAGCTATTCTATAATCTAGGCAAAGCTGAATTATTTCTTATCCTTTGTGGAGAGTTATCTTTTGTTATGGCAGCTATGTTAGCAGTTAAACAAAAGGGCCTATGTC
>NW_019512448.1:0-541 GCF_002814215.2 Seriola lalandi dorsalis
ACTCCATAAATACACAGAGTGAGACCTCCCTCTGTGTTTCCTCCTCTGTGTTTGAACCTGCTCAGCATAAACCACTTCCTGTTTCACATCAGAGCAAATAAGTTCATAGAAATAAATAGTTTATAAAAAGTGACTCAGAGTCAGTTTGAACAGAGTCAGTTCATTAACGAAGGATTGTCAGTTTATTAAACACAAACAGAAAATACTTTAATAACCAGTAAATATTCACCCTTCTGTTTCCTGTCATCTGACAGCTGCATGTTGTTTTCTACATTGCATTCATTTGGTTGTTGTGTCTTATTTTGAAAAACCCAGACTCAGCACTGTCTCTGTCTCTGTCCTGGGTGTCTTCAGTGTCTCCCATTCACACAGACTGAGAAGAGCTGAGCTGCAGTGCCTGTCCTCCAGCTCCACCTGATGCTCACACTGAGTCACTGCAGGAAAACTTCCAGAACTGAGTTGAAAGCTCCTGGAAAGTTTTTAAGTGCTGGAGAAACAAGGTTTTCCAGGACAGCAACATGTTTTAAATGAGATAACAGTA
>NW_019512449.1:0-834 GCF_002814215.2 Seriola lalandi dorsalis
CCTTAGTTTATCATTAGAATCCTTATTTTCATTCATGTTTTAATAATCTGACTCTTGTGTTAATTTACAATACATAATAAATAGTTCTTCATTTTTTAGGCATCTTTTTGTAGACCATAGATTTTTTTAATGTGCAGCGTCAAGACATTTTTGCTCAGCCACCATAGTGGTTATCAAATAGAATACGCTAAGGAATAACCACTACACACAGGGCAGTTTCTAGCTTTTTGGGGGCCCTATGCAAGATGCTGTTTGGGGGCCCCTATTTTGTCAAACTACGATGGGGGGAATCCAAACCCTTTAAGATGATCCGAGGAGATCCTCTCGACTGAGAGGCAACACCCACCGGACGACGATATCGCAGACATCGCAGTCATCGCAGTCATCGCAGTCATCGCAGTCATTTGCCCAACACTATGGCAAGCCGTTTTAACATTTAATGGCGTTGACTATCCAGAATTAACATTGCACATATCAATAACACAATTTTGACTAGTCGTAATTACATTTTGACTACTCAAAACAGTTAAAGTTATCTGTAATTCAGTTTTTACTTGTCAAAATTGAATTTCAGATATCTGCAATGACATCACTGAGAAAGACATTAGATGTCACACCGTGGTGAGGTTGTCTTGTCTTGGGTTTGTTTTGTCCTGTCATTTCCTGTTTTATTTTGAAAAATAATTCTCCTCTCGTTTCAGGTCACTTGCCCTTCCTCATGTGTCTCAGTCTGATTGCCCTAAGTGTTTCCACCTGTTCCCTATTTCCCTCCATGTGTTTAAATAGTCTGTGTTCCCCTTGTCTTGTGCCAGAGTGTCTTCGTCCTTGTCCTGC
>NW_019512450.1:0-398 GCF_002814215.2 Seriola lalandi dorsalis
ATATCTGTAATTCAGTTTTAACTAGGGAGAATTAAAGTTAATGATATTGCAAACGTCATTTTGACTTGTCAGAATTGTTGTGCATGACGTTGCTCATGCGAGGCTTCCCATTGGATACTGGCGCAAATGAACTGGAGGAAGAGAGAAGAGGCTTTCCATTGGATATTTGCCCAGCAAACAAATCATTTGAACAGTGTTAGCAGAAGAAATGGCAGTTGTTGTTGTGGATAAACTAATTAGAAAATGCCATGAAATAGAAGAAGCTCATAATCAAGGAATTTGTGGGGAACGAGAGCTTTGTTCTTGAGAGTTGTTCCATAAATTTATGTCGTATTGAACATTTATTGTCTGCAGACACACGATTGCAAGCCGCTCCCAGCTATGGCAAGCCCCTCCTC
>NW_019512451.1:0-1039 GCF_002814215.2 Seriola lalandi dorsalis
GGGTCTGTGCTTGGCAGGAGTCTGGACTCACTCAGGACTGTTGTGGAGAGATGCATGCAATGTAAGATGGAGGCCATCTTGGACAATACCAACCACCCTCTCCACAACATTGTGACAGGACAGAGAAGCAGTTACATCTGCAGCAAACGACTAATCTCACTGCGCTGCAGAACAGAGAGGTTCAGGAGATCCTTTATTCCCACCGGTATCAAACTATGCAACAACTCACCAAAGGAAGTGGACTAATTTAATTATTATTGTTTATTTATTATTAACTGTTAATATTATCTATCTATCTATCTATCTATCTATCTATCTATCTATCTATCTATCTATCTATCTAATGCAGCAGTATAGATTGATATGACAAGTCATCACATTATTACACTGGAATAATACAGTTGATAACAGAAGCAGATATTATATTCATTGTGGTAGATCCAATCTCAAGGAACTTTTAACTGCTGCAAGGATTTGTATTGCATCCTGAAATTAATGTAATAATAATAACAATAATAACAATAATGATAACGATAATAATACTACCCTACTTACCCTTGATCTAATATAATCTCACTATCTGACTCTTATCATACATCATCACATACATCATTGTGACTGCTTCATGTTATTGTCTGTATGTTTAGGTTTGTCCATGTCTATTTATCTTATCTGTTAGCCTTTGTCTTCTATGTCATCTAATATGTTTTCGTTTTTTATAGCCTGTCACGCTATTTCACAGATAAAAAACAAAAAAACAAAAGGTAAAATACAAAGCACAGGTCTGTAACATGGTCTTCAATTATGGAAAGAAGATGTGATAGTCAATATAATGTAGAGCCATGTCCTCAATAAGTTGATATGTCTGTTGTCCCCTTTCATGGATCTATTGTCTCTGACATATCAAAGATGGATCAAGTGATCTGATTGGATGCTGAGACTCTCTCAGTCCCTTGTGATTTCTTGTCTGCTGCATCCAACAGGATCATCTGTCTGATTCACTTCCCACAGTCTGCATGTCCCAGGAGGAGAGATGTTA
>NW_019512452.1:0-773 GCF_002814215.2 Seriola lalandi dorsalis
AGTCATAGTATAGTAAGGTGTAAAAATGTTATAAAATAGTCATAGTATAACGAGGCATAAAAAGTCATAGTATAGTAAGGCGTAAAAATGTCATAAAAAAGTCATAGTATAACAAGGCATGAAAAGTCATAGTACAGTAAGGTGTAAAATGTCATAGTATAGTAGGGCTTAAAAAGTCATAGTATACTAAGGTAAAAAAGTCATAGTATAATAAGGCATAAAAAGTCATAGTATAGTAAGGCATAAAATGTCATAGTATAGTAGGGTATGAAAAGTCACAGTATACTAAGGTATAAAAAGTCATAGTATAGTAAGGCTTAAAAATGTTATAAAAAAGTCATAGTATAGTAAGGTGTAAAAATGTTATAAAATAGTCATAGTATAACGAGGCATAAAAAGTCATAGTATAGTAAGGCGTAAAAATGTCATAAAAAAGTCATAGTATAATAAGGCATGAAAAGTCATAGTACAGTAAGGTGTAAAATGTCATAGTATAGTAGGGCTTAAAAAGTCATAGTATACTAAGTTACAAAAAGTCATAGGATATTAAGGTGTAAAAAGTCATAGTATAATAAGGCATAAAAATTTTATAAAATATAGTATAACAAGTCATGAAAAGTCATAGTATAGTAGGTTGTAAAAAGTCATAGTATAGTAAGGTATAAAAAGTCATAGTAT
The DNA here is from genome assembly GCF_002814215.2 of Seriola lalandi dorsalis. NCBI lineage: Eukaryota > Metazoa > Chordata > Actinopteri > Carangiformes > Carangidae > Seriola > Seriola lalandi. The sequence goes on from NW_019512452.1 coordinate 679, forward strand.
AATAAGGCAAAAAAATGTTATGAAAAGGTCAGAGTATAACCAGGCATAAAAGGTCATAGTATAGTAAGGCGTAAAAAGTCAGTATAATAAGGCAT
>NW_019512453.1:0-682 GCF_002814215.2 Seriola lalandi dorsalis
TACAACCCTATTGTACAGTATGGTGCAACTTCTTTTAACCCTGACAGGCCAACTCATTCATTAATTCAACCTTTATTTAAATCTCTAACAATCATTAAAGAGCATGTCCTCATTTTCAATTATGTCACTTAAAGTTATAATCTGTAACTTATCCACATTAAAATCTGTAAAAACAACTAGATCTATGTTCTATATGTTGTTGAGTTGTATTCTTACATTTTCCCAAATGTTTCCATCAATTCTGAAACCAGAGAAATCTGTGATTTTAATCATAGTAACGTGTCATTTGGTCTCCGGTCAATGACATCATATCCTCTATGATTATGTGTTAGTGTGTTTGTCTGAAGCTCAACTTTTATTTATCAGACGTCTGGATCTGAAGTTATCAGAGAAACAAGCTGAGGAAATGTTAGACAGCTCAGCTCTCAGCTGCTGGAGACGTCCTGTCCTGTGTCACTGAAGAGCGTCTGTGAATCTCTGATTCATAAAGGTGAATCTGCTTTCTGGGTGTTTGTACTGGTTTTAATCCCCTGGTGTGTTTGTTATGGAGAGGAGGACACCTCTGTGGATAATTCAGCTGCTGGTAAAAACCTGCTGAACATCTGGTTAATAAGTTATCAGAGAAACAATCAGAACAAAGGTTAGCATCAATCTCAGCTCCAGCTCTTCCCTGAGTCTCTGT
>NW_019512454.1:0-438 GCF_002814215.2 Seriola lalandi dorsalis
AAACCAGAGAAATCTGTGATTTTAATCATAGTAACGTGTCATTTGGTCTCCGGTCAATGACATCATATCCTCTATGATTATGTGTTAGTGTGTTTGTCTGAAGCTCAACTTTTATTTATCAGACGTCTGGATCTGAAGTTATCAGAGAAACAAGCTGAGGAAATGTTAGACAGCTCAGCTCCCAGCTGCTGGAGACGTCCTGTCCTGTGTCACTGAAGAGCGTCACTGAATCTCTGATTCATAAAGGTGAAACTGCTTTCCGGGTGTTTGTACTGGTTTTAATCCCCTGGTGTGTTTGTTATGGAGAGGAGGACACCTCTGTGGATAATTCAGCTGCTGGTAAAAACCTGCTGAACATCTGGTTAATAAGTTATCAGAGAAACAATCAGAACAAAGGTTAGCATCAATCTCAGCTCCAGCTCTTCCCTGAGTCTCTGT
>NW_019512455.1:0-443 GCF_002814215.2 Seriola lalandi dorsalis
CTCATTTCACAGCTTAAAGAATTCAAGTGAAGCAAAAATGTTCACCTTCCCAACATGCGAGAGTCTGTGTTCACAGAGGTGAGAAACCTCATTTGGCATCTTAATGAAATACACTGTTTATCAGATCTGCAAACCATGTATATGCAGTCAAGATGACTGCCCAAGGACGTATCATATCTTAAATTCATTTTCAAATCATCTTCCATAGAGCTCATTCTAGCATCAAACAATTAAGCGGAAATTTGACTATCCTATCTCTGTTTTTTTGGAGATGTTCAGTGATGCTGTAGATATAACATCACTTCTGTCAGAAAATGTAACTAAATTTAAGCTTGTAATTGGGATATTTCCTCAAATTTGCAAATGCCTCAAAAAATCAGAAAAATTAAACAGATTTGCAAAAAAAATGATTTAATGTCAGTGCTGTACAGCGGACACCAGAC
>NW_019512456.1:0-692 GCF_002814215.2 Seriola lalandi dorsalis
AGTTTCAGATTACATCCCTGTTTATCCAGAGTCATAGAAAATATGAACCATTTGTGTGAATTTTGTCAAAATTACTGTGTGAAGTCTTGAGTAATGGGTAAAACATGTTTTTTGAGGTCATACTTTACACTTTTGACTTTGAACTTTTACCTTTGACCACCAAAATCTAATCAGTTCGTCCTTGAGTACAATTGGACGTTTGTGACGTTGAGGCATTACTGACATCGTGTCTGAGAGAATGGGATGGATGGACGGACTGACTGATGGACGGATGAATGGACAACCCAATATGCCTCGAGCTCTGGTTGAGATACAAAGCAGAGACAGATCCTGCTTTGGCAACAACATGTTTTTATTCATGAAAATAAAGCTAACTGAATTTGAGTTTGAAATTTGAAATGTGAAAGAGACTTTAGCTATCACCTTTACTTTCTAATTTCGTTGTATGCAGAGCTTACAATGACAATAAAGGATTTCTCTTGACTTGACACCTTTACTCTCTTGCACTTGAAAAAACTGGATGTTACAACAGGCCTCAACATATCATCTCAATATCTCAACATGTAAAGTGAGCGGAACCATCTTTTTTTACATCAGAGAGTGTTGCCGTATTGGGTGCTGCGTCAGTACTTGTTGGACTGACGCACATGAGGTTCATTCTGATCCAGAGCTTTCAGTGATTGTTTTTAAGA
>NW_019512457.1:0-374 GCF_002814215.2 Seriola lalandi dorsalis
AATGGTAATAATATTTATAATTATAGATTTTTATATATATATATATATGTGCATGCTAACCTGACAGACTGGATGCTACAGTGACTCACTATCATGAAGTAGCATTACGAGATGGGATGAGCTGCAGGTAGCTGGTTAGTATGCCAACTTCAGTAGAAGAAAAGAAATGGTAGAAACAGAAGAAAAACAAAAACCAAATAAGTCGCAACATTTCTTCTAGGCTGGTAAGTAAAACAGCTGTTAATGCTAATGTTGGCTATGTAGCAAAAAATTACATATAGGACCTTTTTTTAAGATTATATTTTGGTAACATGAAGGTAATAGAAGATGTTGATTAGCACTGTTGAGTGTCCTCAATTAAGTAACATGCACTC
>NW_019512458.1:0-799 GCF_002814215.2 Seriola lalandi dorsalis
ATAGTAAGGCATAAAAAATGTCATAGTTTAGTAAATCATAAAAAATGTCATAATAAATCATAAAAAATGTCATAGTTTAGTAAATCATAAAAAATGTCATAATAAATCATAAAAAATGTCATGGTTTAGTAAATCTTACAAAATGTCATAATAAATCATAACAAATGACATAGTATAATAAGGCATGAAAAATGTCAGTTAATTATTGAAAAATGTCATAGTATAGTAAGGAATAAAAAATGTCATAGTATAGTAAGGAATAAAAATTGTCATAGTATATAATAAGTGACAAAAAATGTTATAGTTTAGTAAATCATAAAAAATGTCAATAAATCATAAAAAATGTCATAATATAGTAAGGCATGAAAACTGTCATAGTTTAGTAAATCATAAAAAAATGTCATAATAAATGATAAAAAATGTCATAGTATAGTAAGGCATAAAAATGTCATAGTTTAGTAAATCATACAAAATGTCATAATAAATCATAAAAGAAATGTCATAGTATAGTAAGGCATAAAAAATGTCATAGTTTACTAAGTCATAAGAAATGTCATAGTATAGTAAGGCATAAATTATGTCATAGTTTAGTAAATCTTAGAAAATGTCACAATAAATCATAAAAAATGTCATAGTATAGTAAATTATAAAAAATGTCACAATAAATCATAAAAAATGTCATAGTATAGTAAGGCATAAGAAATGTCATAGTATATAATAAGGCACAAAAAATGTCATAGTTTAGTAAATCATAAAAAATGTCATAATAAATCATAAAAAATGTCATAGTATAGTAAGG
>NW_019512459.1:0-949 GCF_002814215.2 Seriola lalandi dorsalis
TTGGTTTTAACAGATACGTCTGTTATATAACTACATTGTGTGTGTGTGTGTGTGTGTGTGTGTGTGTGTGTGTTATGTAAACACAGAGCTGGTTGTAAAAATATCTGCAGGTTTTATAAATGATGAAAATAGAATAAAAATAGAATGAGAATAAAAAGGGAAAGTGGATCAGAGTCACATGAACATCAACAGTGAACACATCAGGTCTGGACATGTAACAACATTTATACCTGAATATTGTGTGTGAAGGTACAGTTTATGATGTCCATTATGACATGTCTTTAATTAATGTCATATATGTACAACTGTTCACGATTATCTCTGTGTTCATCTTGTTTTATTGATTATTGATTTAAAATCACATCAGTCAATAAATATTATCAGCAAAACATACATGTCCTGATTCTGAGTTTACTTATTAAAAGTATTATGAGTGTTGCTGCTGTAGCTGGTTCAGCCTGTAACCTTTTGTCTGTAAGTCACTGATGAGCACGTCAGATACCTGTCAGATAATAAACTGATTTATATGCAGATATGTTTCCTCACATATAAAGTCTTTAATTATATAACCTTGGTCTCACTACAATGTGAGATATGTGCTTACCTGTTTATTAACCTGTTAATACATTATTTAGCACTAATGAATGTTTTATAAAATACTTCACACATTTCACTTTAGCTGTAGAAGGACATTTTAAAGGAGCAATAGATAAGTTTTGCTAATGTTACATAGCTAGTGTTAACCTTTACTTACCAACATGTCCACAGAGGTGGAAACAAACACCAATGTTAACTCTTGTCTGTATCACTTCTGCTCTTCTAATGAAGTTAGCATGCTAACCAGGTAGCTCCTGCTGGCCTGACTCATCACTGTTGCGCCCAGTCTGTCCTGAAGCTGCTCAGAGGATGTATTCTAACCTCTATTCCATCCTCTAGGACTGGTGAGTAA
>NW_019512460.1:0-907 GCF_002814215.2 Seriola lalandi dorsalis
GAGCTGCAGCGGCCACCACGTCATGTGACACCGTGCGGTTACCACAACGTCGTCTGGATGTGTGGCGTCGTCTGGAAACACACACTCGTTATACATGTCTGTGTGTTTATGAATACACAGTTTACACACGTAGATATACACATACATGTATATCTATACATACGTATATAGGGACACTGACACCAGTGACGTGCTGAGGTCGTCAACAGGAAGTGGTGAAGCTGAAGGCGTCTCTCTGCTGCTCAGACTGACGGTCAGTCGTCACGGAGACAACATGAAGACTCCACCTGTCTCTCTGCTGCTCGGTGAGTCCACACACTTCTACTGTCACTCACTCACTCAGTCAGTCACTCAGTCAGTCACTCAGTCACTCAGTCAGTCACTCAGTCACTCACCTCTGACCTCTTGTTGCAGGTGTGTGTGTGCTGCTGTCTGGACTGAAGGTTTCTGCAGGTGAGAGAGAAAACAGTTACTGACTGTATGTGAATGTCTCTCTCTCTCTCTGTCTCTCTCTCTCTCCCTGTCTCTCTCTGTCTCTCTGTCTCTCTCTCTCTCTCCTCTCTCTCTCTCCCTGTCTCTCTCTGTCTCTGTCTCTCTCTCTCTCTCTGTCTCTCTCTCTCTGTCTCTCTCTCTCTGTCTCTCTCTCTCTCTCTCTCTCTCTGTCTCTCTCTCTCTCTCGCTCTGTCTCTCTCTCTGTCTCTCTCTCTCTCTCGCTCTGTCTCTCTCTCTGTCTCTCTCTCTCTACCTCTCTCTCTCTCTCTCTCTCTCTCTCTCTCTCTCTCTGAGTGTGTGCTGGGAGTGGAGGACGGTGAGAGTGTGTGAGTTTTCCGGGTGAAAAGTCGGTTTTCTCTTTCTTTTTTTCTTACTGTGTGTTATTGTTTGGTAACTGGTTTAATTGTATGGTGTT
>NW_019512461.1:0-628 GCF_002814215.2 Seriola lalandi dorsalis
GAGCTGCAGCGGCCACCACGTCATGTGACACCGTGCGGTTACCACAACGTCGTCTGGATGTGTGGCGTCGTCTGGAAACACACACTCGTTATACATGTCTGTGTGTTTATGAATACACAGTTTACACACGTAGATATACACATACATGTATATCTATACATACGTATATAGGGACACTGACACCAGTGACGTGCTGAGGTCGTCAACAGGAAGTGGTGAAGCTGAAGGCGTCTCTCTGCTGCTCAGACTGACGGTCAGTCGTCACGGAGACAACATGAAGACTCCACCTGTCTCTCTGCTGCTCGGTGAGTCCACACACTTCTACTGTCACTCAGTCACTCAGTCAGTCACTCACCTCTGACCTCTTGTTGCAGGTGTGTGTGTGCTGCTGTCTGGACTGAAAGTTTCTGCAGGTGAGAGAGAAAACAGTTACTGACTGTATGTGAATGTCTCTCTGTCTCTCTCTCTGTCTCTCTCTCTCTGTCTCTCTCTCTCCCTCTCTCTCTGTCTCTCTCTGTCTCTCTCTCTGTCTCTCTCTCTGTCTCTCTCTGTCTCTCTCTCTGTCTCTCTCTCTCTGTCTCTCTCTCTCTCTCTCTCTCTCTCTCTCTCTCTCTCTCTCTCTCTCTGT
>NW_019512462.1:0-522 GCF_002814215.2 Seriola lalandi dorsalis
AAATCCTGACCACCAGCAAATCCATTATAATTTCATACACAGGACCTACCTGACCCCTCGTAAGCTACATCTTATGAAAGTTATCAATGATCCCTCGTGCACCCTGTGTACATTGGGAACCCCTGGCACTTTCCTCCACATGGTGTGGGAATGTCCCCCCGTTGCTTGTTTTTGGCAGGGTGTGGCCGCTGAGCTGACAGCACTCATATTGGAGACCTGTGACCATACCAGTGTTATTATTAAATGATCTTTCGGCGTTCCGAGCCCCTGAATGTCAGAAACGTGTATTGTTGGCAGGTTTAACAGCTGCTAAGAAGATGATCGCAGTACGCTGGAAGCCCCCTCACACTTTGACCATCCGACAGTGGATTCTAACTTTTCTTGATGTTGTGTATATGGAGCTATCGACATCCCGCATAAATGGGGCCAAAGAGGCAAATGTGAATATATGGCTCGCTACAGCTGAAACATTGAAGGGCTCACTCTGATCCTTGTGGTCCGTTGTTTATCTGATCTACCTCA
>NW_019512463.1:0-463 GCF_002814215.2 Seriola lalandi dorsalis
TAATTAGCACTGTTACCTCTCATTTCCTGAGCCCCATCTGCATCTCTCATTGTTGTATAAAAGACAACACACACAGTCACAAAAACACATGTTACATTCATATATTTCGACGGGTTCACTGTTGATTTAACCTTCACTGACAGGTAGACATCTCATGAAATCAAAATGCTGCTCTATCTTCACGTGGCCTTCTTTTAAATATACACACACACACACACACACACACACACACACAAAGAACAAAAGCCACCTCGTTTGCATAACATCTCCCACACACATCAAAAGGACAGCTAGCGATAGCTTTCCTCCCTTTAAACCCACTAATTACAGCTAGTGAGCCTGCTAATTACTGCTCCTATATGCATGTCACATTAAGAGATCTACTCAAATACTCTTGCTCCACTCAACATACTGCACTGCATTACATGAGGAGGACTAGAGCTGATCCAACATCCGTTCAAGC
>NW_019512464.1:0-717 GCF_002814215.2 Seriola lalandi dorsalis
CATCACACACACACACACACACACACACACACACACACACACACACACACCTCTACAGTAATTGGTGGCGCTGCATCTGACAGTTTCTGTCTCTTACAGACACCAACAATCCGGGTTGGTTGTGCAGGTTTTAAACTTCTCTCTCAAGCTCTCTGTTTTTAATTCTTCACACAACAACTTCTGTCACCTTTTGTGTTGCACGAGCGATGGATGCCTTTGAGGAACGACCGTTCAAACCTGTGTCCATAATCCCTATTTGAAGTTTGATGTTTGAGGCTTTTCCTCTGCCTTCAAGTGGGGCCATTTGGAGCAGCTTTAAACACCTTTCTCTTCAGACAGCACATGCAAACTAGTTAATTTCAAGTTTTTAGTTTTTTAAGAAGGAACTCAGTTTGTGCTGTCCTTCTAAATTTTAGAAGGACAGCACAAATTGAGTTCGAAGTTTGAACAAAAGCTTATATTCTTTTAGAATCTAAAAGAATATAAGCTTCTATTTTCTCCATAATAAGTCCAGAAATGTTGGGAGTAGCGAGAACCTCAGGGCTTCAGAGTCAGAGACAGTGAGGGATTGCAGCATTAGGTGTTTTGTAGTTGAGAAAGATGAATTTATTGATGGTCAGAGCTGTGTTTTTCTCATTCACTCAAGTTTTGCCTCAAGAAAAATACATTAACAAGATTATCATGGTTACCTTGGCCAGGTCTGCAGTCCAGATAACT
>NW_019512465.1:0-692 GCF_002814215.2 Seriola lalandi dorsalis
CGGATCATTTAACAGGGGTTTAAAACCACCACCACACACACACACACACACACACACACACACACACACACACACACACCTCTACAGTAATTGGTGGCGCTGCATCTGACAGTTTCTGTCTCTTACAGACACCAACAATCCGGGTTGGTTGTGCAGGTTTTAAACTTCTCTCTCAAGCTCTCTGTTTTTAATTCTTCACACAACAACTTCTGTCACCTTTTGTGTTGCACGAGCGATGGATGCCTTTGAGGAACGACCGTTCAAACCTGTGTCCATAATCCCTATTTGAAGTTTGATGTCAGGCTTTTCCTCTGCCTTCAAGTGGGGCCATTTGGAGCAGCTTTAAACACCTTTCTCTTCAGACAGCACATGCAAACTAGTTAATTTCAAGTTTTATTTTTTTAAGAAGGAACTCAGTTTGTGCTGTCCTTCTAAATTTTAGAAGGACAGCACAAATTGAGTTCGAAGTTTTCTCCATAATAAGTCCAGAAATGTTGGGAGTAGCGAGAACCTCAGGGCTTCAGAGTCAGAGACAGTGAGGGATTGCAGCATTAGGTGTTTTGTAGTTGAGAAAGATGAATTTATTGATGGTCAGAGCTGTGTTTTTCTCATTCACTCCAGTTTTGCCTCAAGAAAAATACATTAACAAGATTATCATGGTTACCTTGGCCAGGTCTGCAGTCCAGATAACT
>NW_019512466.1:0-306 GCF_002814215.2 Seriola lalandi dorsalis
ACACACACACACACACACACACACACACACACACACACCACTAAAACACTGGGACTATCAATTAGCAGGCAGGTGCTGGATTCCTCACAGAGCTGATTTGGAGCGAGTTGTTCAGAACTCAGACCCTCAGAGATCCTGATCCTCAGAGACCCTGATCCTCAGAGACCTGGACCCTCAGAGACCTGGACCCTCAGAGACCCGGACCCTCAGAGACCCGGACCCTCAGAGACCCGGACCTTCAGAGACCCGAGGAGAGTCAGAGTGGTGACATTACTGACCACAATACATTTCTTAACTCTGCTGTTT
>NW_019512467.1:0-754 GCF_002814215.2 Seriola lalandi dorsalis
CACACAAGTAGATGTACAGAGTAGCTATAAACTCATGGAGCACTTTATCAGGAACACCTGCACAGCTGCTTATTCATGCGATCCATACAGTCAGCCAATCGTGAGGCAGCGATGCAGTGACGCAGATACAGGTCAGGATTGTTACTGACCATGTTCCTCCCTTCATGGCCACAGTTCAACATCTTCTAATATCTACTTCCAGCATGAAACTGCTCCATGTCACAAACTGGTTTCATCAACATGACAGTGAGTTCAGTGAACTTCACCTCAGTCTCCAGATCAGGATCCAGTAGAACACCTTAGTGATGTGGTAGAGCAGGAGATCGGCTGCATGAATGTGCAGCTGACGAATCTGCAGACATGATGTGATGCATCATGTCGACATGGAGCAACACAACATCTTGTGGATCCGTGACATGAAGGACTGAGGCTGAGACAGGAACTACCCGGTGTTAGTCTGGTGTTCCTAATAAAGTGCTCTGTGAGTATATTCACTTTCAAATTTAAAATAAAGTGTTCTACGTTGAATGTCATCCATATTTACATCTCATTCGTTGCCTGTGCAGTTTGTGTTGATCTGTACCTGTGACAGTCAGAGTTGTACCAGATAAACTGTTCCCCCATTCAAACCATTGTGTTTTGAATTTGAAGCGGTAATCAGCTGAATCTCTCTCTCTGACGTCAGTGATTCTCAGAGTGGAGCGTCCTCTCTCTGTTTCAAGGACCTGAACACGACCTGAGTACTGGGAGTCTT
>NW_019512468.1:0-684 GCF_002814215.2 Seriola lalandi dorsalis
CATGCGATCCATACAGTCAGCCAATCGTGAGGCAGCGATGCAGTGACGCAGATACAGGTCAGGATTGTTACTGACCATGTTCCTCCCTTCATGGCCACAGTTCAACATCTTCTAATATCTACTTCCAGCATGAAACTGCTCCATGTCACAAACTGGTTTCATCAACATGACAGTGAGTTCAGTGAACTTCACCTCAGTCTCCAGATCAGGATCAGGATCCAGTAGAACACCTTAGTGATGTGGTAGAAGGAGATCGGCTGCATGAATGTGCAGCTGACGAATCTGCAGACATGATGTGATGCATCATGTCGACATGGAGCAACACAACATCTTGTGGATCCGTGACATGAAGGACTGAGGCTGAGACAGGAACTACCCAGTGTTAGTCTGGTGTTCCTAATAAAGTGCTCTGTGAGTATATTCACTTTCAAATTTAAAATAAAGTGTTCTACGTTGAATGTCATCCATATTTACATCTCATTCGTTGCCTGTGCAGTTTGTGTTGATCTGTACCTGTGACAGTCAGAGTTGTACCAGATAAACTGTTCCCCCATTCAAACCATTGTGTTTTGAATTTGAAGCGGTAATCAGCTGAATCTCTCTCTCTGACGTCAGTGATTCTCAGAGTGGAGCGTCCTCTCTCTGTTTCAAGGACCTGAACACGACCTGAGTACTGGGAGTCTT
>NW_019512469.1:0-731 GCF_002814215.2 Seriola lalandi dorsalis
GAGAAAAAGATGTTTAAAAGAAGAGAATGTAAGAGGGAGCAAGGAGAGACAAACCTGATGGAGAAGAAAAAAAGAATACAATTAAAGTAGAAAGGTATTGACCTTAAAGTAAAGTGAGAGGGGAAAAAAGGGATAGAAAAATGAAAGAGAGAAGTGGATAGAGAGACGGAGGTTTAATGGGAAAGAACGAAGGAAGACAAACAGAAGCAGAAAGGATGAGATGGTTATCGACCATCTGCAACTGGTCTAATGCTGGCCACAGGTGATGCTGTCTCCACACTGGAGGGAGACGTCTGTGTGTGTGTGTGTGTGTGTGTGTGTGTGTGTGTGTGTGTGTGTGCTGTGGGGGTCTAACAGGCCTAACAGTGTTTACAGACAGACAGCAGTGACCTCATCACGCCCTGGGTGCATTTAGACGCGGCGTCAGGCTGTCAGCAGTTACACACACACACACACACACATACAGGAGGAGAGAGTCTCATACACACTTCTGATCTCTGTATCGCTCTGTCTCTTTCTTTTGCCCTCTCTTTTGTTTAAGTCTCCCTCCCGGTCTGCAGGACATCAGCTGTATCATTTCATCGACACCCAGAAATGTGCTCTGCTGCATCACAGAGGCTCACACTGCAATGATCTAGGAAGGCTTTCACAGTTTGTTGATACCAGGATCCATTTTTTCCATTTCAAGAAATGCACCAACAAACCATGATCTACTTCAGACAGTTACAAGA
>NW_019512470.1:0-620 GCF_002814215.2 Seriola lalandi dorsalis
CCTTAACCGGACACTAACCCTAACCTACAGAGGCATCTAAGACCAAAGTGGTCTCAGACTTCTGGACCCCACTGTAATTCTAACCTCAGCCAAGTAAAACAAAGTAAACTAAAGTTGTGTCAGAAACTGAGGACCAGCCAAAATGTCCTCACTTTCACAAAATGTCCTCAAACCCAAACTGGTCCTCACAACTACAGAAGTACAAGTACACACACAAACACACACACCTCTTTCTATACTTGTGAGGACTGTCACTGGTAAGAGCAATGACGGTCCTCATGTCAACCTAACCTTAACCTTAAAACCAAGTCTTAACCTTCAAAACTGTTCCAGCCATGCAGAAATGTCCTCACTATGATGGTTTCAAACTGAGCCATCATTGTGAGTTTGTGCTCACACCAACACACACACACACACACACACACACACACACAAACTTATGCATAGAAATACTACTCGCACAATTTTGGAGACACAAATAATAATCAGCACACCGGCACTTATGAAGTTCTCAACTACGTGCACTTGCACACGAAGCACACAAACGGAGGTCCACGTGTGTGTATGTGACTGACACAAAAACACACAGTGAGACATTCACGCTGGGATAAACTGACAGA
>NW_019512471.1:0-750 GCF_002814215.2 Seriola lalandi dorsalis
GCATTTTAAAATCCAACACATAGTTGCTGTAATTACCAATACTGATGAGCTAGTTTGTCCCAACACTAATGTATAAATATTCCACCTGCGGAGTCAGATGTGCGAGGCGGTGGTTACCGTGTGCTCCTGCGTAGCCGCGGTTGAAGCCCTGGTTGTTGATGAGATCGATGGATTTGGCACCGGTGCCGTGAAACAGCAGCTTTTCATTGTTGGTGTGTTTGTTCTTCACCTCCAGTTGTTTCTTCATGAGCTGGTAACTCTGCCACAGTGTCTTATTTTGGACTCGTTCAATCTGCCACCAGAGTTACAACACAACATGTTCATCGTTCTGTTAATCATTCTCACTCTGCTGCCTGAATGTGGTTTTTAATTTGTGTCTTTCCTAAATATGATGAACATTATTTTTATAGTATCAACAAATGACTGTATGTAAAGATGGACGACTGGACTCCACTTCCTTGTCAGTTACATTGTGAGGATTATACATATAAACTGATGATCTGATTGTTTTGAAGAAAGAAGGAGTAAAGATACAGTAATGACTTGGACTATTGTGACTTTAGGGGATGATAATACTGAAATTATAACATAATACAGTTAGAATGATCAGAACGTGAACATACACTGATAATGTTTGGAATAAGACCGGTCCTTGTAAGTTCTGTCTCCACATCACTGTATTCCTTAGATCCCACCGTCAGAGGAAACAGCTTCACGAGGTCGCCTTTCATGTCGTCCCAGTGTCCAGGC
>NW_019512472.1:0-510 GCF_002814215.2 Seriola lalandi dorsalis
GCATTTTAAAATCCAACACATAGTTGCTGTAATTACCAATACTGATGAGCTAGTTTGTCCCAACACTAATGTATAAATATTCCACCTGCGGAGTCAGATGTGCGAGGCGGTGGTTACCGTGTGCTCCTGCGTAGCCGCGGTTGAAGCCCTGGTTGTTGATGAGATCGATGGATTTGGCACCGGTGCCGTGAAACAGCAGCTTTTCATTGTTGGTGTGTTTGTTCTTCACCTCCAGTTGTTTCTTCATGAGCTGGTAACTCTGCCACAGCGTCTTATTTTGGACCCGTTCAATCTGCCACCAGAGTTACAACACAACATGTTCATCGTTCTGTTAATCATTCTCACTCTGCTGCCTGAATGTGGTTTTTAATTTGTGTCTTTCCTAAATATGATGAACATTATTTTTATAGTATCAACAAATGACTGTATGTAAAGACGGACGACTGGACTCCACTTCCTTGTCAGTTACATTGTGAGGATTATACATATAAACTGATGATCTGATTGTTT
>NW_019512473.1:0-551 GCF_002814215.2 Seriola lalandi dorsalis
CTGGAGCAGAACAAGAACCACCATCAGCAGCTGCAGTCCAGGACAGCGGGACGAGAGACCTGCCTGTACGCGAGCAAACCCGAGGCAGGATGAGGCAGAAGTTGAAAGCTACAGCTAATGCATAATTGGTTAAAACATCCTTCCTTAAGAACGGAGTTGATGTGGTACGTTGAAGGTAAATCTCGAGCAACCTGAGAAAACCCGTTTGGTAACACTTTTGTTCGACAGAAGGAAAAATTGAATTGCTAGCTAAGTAAGCTACAGTTAGCATCCCATTCCAGCACTGGCCACCTGACGGCACATCTAGACGATATGCACCTGAATTAACATGCAGAGTAAGAACATCAAGGAACCTTTACCTTTGTGTGCAGTGACTAACTCTTCTAAGCTGAGGAGCAGAACTTATGTGGAGAACAACCTGATTACAGGTGTGGTCTCCACAGACAGGCTCAGGTGAGGAAGGAGAAGCTAGTTGACGAGTGTACACAGAATCAGTTTCGTTTGGATCAGAACGAGTTATTAAAACTATAATATTGATGAATGAAAACATC
>NW_019512474.1:0-618 GCF_002814215.2 Seriola lalandi dorsalis
TGTGTGTGTGTTTGTGTGTGGGTGTGGGTGTGTGTGTGTGTGGTACAAAAGCACAGACACACCCGCAAAGTCAATTAAGCACTCCCATGCTGCCGACTGTTTGCTGGAAGAGCCATTACATGAATAAGCAATCTCTCTCTCACACACACACACACACACACACACACACACACACACACACACAGAGTATCCTACCTGTGTATAACACTAGACTAGAGCCAAACCCATTAGTTAGTCTCCACTGAACCGAGTAGGTGAGTCAACCAAGTCCTGAATTCATGACCAACCCTGACGGAGCGTGTCTCTAAAACACACAACTGAATAAACAACTGAAATAAGAGACGGGATCTCAGGAAGGCCTCTCAATGAAAATGTAATTCCCTTATTTTCAGACCTGGACTTCCTGTCTGTTGTCATATTACAACAATCACCTCATGCCCTCAAACCGGCTGTGTTGTTACCTCAGACGTCTTTCATCAGGACGACACGCAGCATTGCAACACAACACAATGAAAAAGGGACTTTTCTGCAGACTGACAGATGAAGCACTGCAAGGTTATTAAACTCAACTGCTCCGTCTGAAGAGGCTGTTAACATTTCTTTTGGGAAGTTAAGGAC
>NW_019512475.1:0-710 GCF_002814215.2 Seriola lalandi dorsalis
AGTCATGGTTACGGTCAGGGTTGCGAGCTAGCTTAGTCCAACTGTCTGTTCGAAATGCCCGCGACATCTACGTTCACGTTCATCTTGACCACACATCGTTCCTGCTGTATTAAGCCCCGCCCTCTACCTGCGCGCCATTGGTAGTTGCTAGCAGGACCCCTAAGAGAAAAAAAAGTCTCAACAGTAACATTTAACCCTTGTATGGTATTCGGGTCAAATTGACCCGTTTCAAATTTTTACAAGAAGAAAAATGGTACAAGTATAATTTTTTTTCTAGCTGAAACTCAATGGGCTTAGCTTATTTTCTGTGATAAACATGTACAAACAAAAAAAAGCACACATGCTACTATACCCCACGCATTTACATCTTTCATGTGGTCTTCGGTCAGTTTGACCCGCATACACAGAGACACACAGAAACATGCCCACATACACAGAAACAAACACACACAGACATGCACACACATATATACACACACACACACACACACACACACAAACAGATGAACACATACACACACACACACACACACACACACACACACACAGATAATGTTACATTATTGTAATCTAAGTCATTTTTTGAGCTGCTGATTCCTGACACAATTCAGAAAATTATTCTGGATATGACCAATCCCGAGGGGAGACGTGTTTTCGGTGACCAGTGGAAAGAGATGGACATCATGCTTCTGCATGCCTACTTTGGCATC
>NW_019512476.1:0-698 GCF_002814215.2 Seriola lalandi dorsalis
GATGCCAAAGTAGGCATGCAGAAGCATGATGTCCATCTCTTTCCACTGGTCACCGAAAACACGTCTCCCCTCGGGATTGGTCATATCCAGAATAATTTTCTGAATTGTGTCAGGAATCAGCAGCTCAAAAAATGACTTAGATTACAATAATGTAACATTATCTGTGTGTGTGTGTGTGTGTGTGTGTGTGTGTGTGTGTATGTGTTCATCTGTTTGTGTGTGTGTGTGTGTGTGTATATATGTGTGTGCATGTCTGTGTGTGTTTGTTTCTGTGTATGTGGGCATGTTTCTGTGTGTCTCTGTGTATGCGGGTCAAACTGACCGAAGACCACATGAAATGCGTGGGGTATAGTAGCATGTGTGCTTTTTTTTGTTTGTACATGTTTATCACAGAAAATAAGCTAAGCCCATTGAGTTTCAGCTAGAAAAAAAATTATACTTGTACCATTTTTCTTCTTGTAAAAATTTGAAACGGGTCAATTTGACCCGAATACCATACAAGGGTTAAATGTTACTGTTGAGACTTTTTTTTCTCTTAGGGGTCCTGCTAGCAACTACCAATGGCGCGCAGGTAGAGGGCGGGGCTTAATACAGCAGGAACGATGTGTGGTCAAGATGAACGTGAACGTAGATGTCGCGGGCATTTCGAACAGACAGTTGGACTAAGCTAGCTCGCAACCCTGACCGTAACCATGACT
>NW_019512477.1:0-587 GCF_002814215.2 Seriola lalandi dorsalis
ATATAAATATGTAAAATATGTATAAATATATCATGAAAATGACGAGGAATCAACAATGCTGCACTACGCAGCATCCGGTATGAATGGGTTAATGAAAGAATGAATGTTGTGTCCAAAACGGTGCTTTGGGAGGTCACAGTGACCTTTGACCTTTGACCACCAATATCTAATCAGGTCATCCTTGAGTCAAGGTGTCAAGGTGTTACTGAATGACACGGACCAACAATCTGAAAACAACAACACAACATAACTACACACATGTACAGAACACACTGAACTCCAGACACACCTGTCACATGGACAGGTGAGCAGAGAGCAAACTGGAAGCTGTCAGAGTGACAATCAGGAGGAACAAACTACAGGAGTCCATCATGGAGGTTCACTGTGCCACACACACTCTGCTGACATGACTGATCCTCTGTGATGAGGACTCCGCTCTGAGCGAGCGAAGAGGACGACAGTGGGGGGGGGGTAGAGTGCGTGCAAGGAAGTGCCAGGCGGAGCTGTGCTCTGTGTTTACAGCCATACATGGGCAGTGTATGGAAGTGAGTGTGTAACAGTACAAGGACACACACACACACACACAC
>NW_019512478.1:0-716 GCF_002814215.2 Seriola lalandi dorsalis
TCCAGTGTGGGTTTGTGTCCCGCCTTTCCGAGCTTCCCCAGAACCAGACCTCTCAACAGGGCGTCCAGGTGACCTGCGGGACAAAAAGCGTCACGCTCAGCTTGTTCTGCTCCTCGCCGTTACGGCCCGGAGCTCCTCTAGAGTCCAGTCAGCTCGGCCTGGAGTCAGCCGCGTGTAAAAGTACCACTTTCTACAGTTCAAGAAGTATAATAACGCAACAGAACTTCACTCAGCTCTTATTGTACTATTGAAATATTTACACGGCCTGACATGACAGAGGAAAGTACATTTGTTTGCTTCCACTCATCATGTACGATGAGGTACTGTGGACCAACCTGTGGGCTGCGAAGGTGTCGCAAGGGGGCCGACAAATCTGATGTTTTTCTAGCTATTTCACTTCTATGCAAAAGATCTTTTTTGGGGGGGAAAATAAATGAAGAAATAAAACAGACACACAGAGAGAAAAACAGCTTGAATTAACCATGATATCTTTGTTACATGTCCAAGTAGAGGTGTGGCTTACAGGAACCAGTCGAAGCACTATAACAAGTTAATAAATGATGAAGAGGAAAAGACTCTTCTTCCATCTAAATGAGGAAGATTTAAACTCCATTATCATTATCCCTCCTCCTCTTCCTCCTCCTCCTCCTCCTCCTCCTCCTCCTCCTCACCTTCTCCTGGTTTGCTGTCCCAGCCGAGCTCGAGGCCGATGGGGG
>NW_019512479.1:0-498 GCF_002814215.2 Seriola lalandi dorsalis
TAAATGAGTCTAAATGAGTCCAAACGGGTCCAGACTGAGACGTGTTTAGTTTTAGAGATTCAGATGATAAGTACCTGAATCTACAGTTGTTTTCACAGGTGGCTAATAAAAGCAAACTGTCATTATCGCCTCCTAATGAAACATGAGCCTTTAAAAGACGGGGGCCAGCCTGGTCCACTCACCGGGCTCCTGAGGTCTGCAGGCAGGACCTGTTTGCCCTCCACGTGGTCCTTGAATCTCCGTCTGGCCTCTTCCAGTGTGGGTTTGTGTCCCGCCTTTCCGAGCTTCCCCAGAACCAGACCTCTCAACAGGGCGTCCAGGTGACCTGCGGGACAAAAAGCGTCACGCTCAGCTTGTTCTGCTCCTCGCCGTTACGGCCCGGAGCTCCTCTAGAGTCCAGTCAGCTCGGCCTGGAGTCAGCCGCGTGTAAAAGTACCACTTTCTACAGTTCAAGAAGTATAATAACGCAACAGAACTTCACTCAGCTCTTATTGTACT
>NW_019512480.1:0-756 GCF_002814215.2 Seriola lalandi dorsalis
AAAAAAAACAGTTTATTCATGAGACATATTCGTACAGTATCAGCTCTTGTCTCATAACTGTCTGCAAACCATGTGCAGGGATAAAACTGAATGGTGCAATGCAGCTAATATGCTATGACAGCGTCCTCTGTTTTGGACAAATTCAAGCAGCTGAAGTCCAGGGAATAACCTTACATTAAAAGGTAAGAAGGTCAGCAGTAAACTGCCCAAGGTGAAGAAAAAAAAACAGAATCATAAAAACAGAAACCTACTCCCGGTTGTCCGCCTCCTCCACTCCAGACTAGTATCAGGTTACATCCCTGTTTATCCAGAGTCATATTAAATATGAACCATTTGTGTGAAAGTTTGTCATAATTGCTGTGTGAATTCTTGAATTATGGCTAAAATGTGTTTGTGAGGTCACACTGACCTTGACCTTTGACATTTGACCACCAAAATCTAATCAGTTTGTCCTTGAATCCAAATGAATGTCTGTGCCAAATTTGAAGAAATTCCCTGAAGAAATTTACGGAGATATCGCGTTCACGTGAACGTGACAGACGGACAACCCGAAATCATAATAACACCTTTGGCCACGGCTGTCACCAGCGTGGAGGCATTAAAACAGTTTTGAAAAACAGAAGTGTTCTAAGTGTCATAGAAAACAGGTAATTCTCAGGGATAAAGAAACTGATGAACCTCCGTTTTTTCCTGCAGCAGTGAAGTTAATGAAGCCTTGACAGTTCATGAAACACTTCCTCCAGGTTGATGACAACA
>NW_019512481.1:0-518 GCF_002814215.2 Seriola lalandi dorsalis
AAGAGTGTACTTAAATACAAAGTACCAACAATAATAAATTCTCATCATCAAATCCTCATTATGTTTCCAAGATGGCGGTCAGACGCAGCTGTGGCGCTCTTCAGGCTTTGGCAGTTGTATTGTTTTCATCGGGTCATGTGTCATTTTATGTTCTCTGGTCAAAGTGTCGGACACTCATCTACTGTATTGCAGATCTACAGCTTCTTCCCAAAGGCTGTCACCTCTCTATCTACAACACCCAGAGGTGCCACGGGTGAAGAAGACGCTCTGAATGATGCAAAAGATGTTAAAGACGCCCTCAAATGTCCATGTTTTTTTTAACTAATACAAGACATATGATGAGAGAAATAATCATCAACACCATGACTGAGTGTTTCCACCTTGAACTGCAGTGAACCAATGACAGTCTCATAAACACAGATTCAGACAGCCAGGGTTTCATACATCACAAACCTCAGGAACCAATCCTGTCAACTTGTGGGGACGGGGGGCGGGGCTAAATAAACCTGAAACCTTTT
>NW_019512482.1:0-545 GCF_002814215.2 Seriola lalandi dorsalis
CTGCATGTCATTCTGTAGTATAGTATACCATGGCATAAAAATGACGAAAAACGTCATAGTATAGTATGGCATAAAACGTCAAAAAAACATCATCGTGTATTGAGGCATAAAAGGTCATGAAAACGTCATAGTATGGTGAGGCATCAAACTAAATAGCATAGTAAGGCATAATTACGCCAAAAAAAGTCATAATATGCTATGGCTTAAAAATGACAAAAAACGTCATAGTATACTATGGCATAAAACGTCAAAAAAACATCATCGTATATTAACGCATAAAAGGTCATGAAAACGTCATAGTATGGTGAGGCATCAAACTAAATAGCATAGTAAGGCATTATTACGCCAAAAAAGGTCATAATATGCTATGGCGTAAAAATGACAAAAAACGTCATAGTATACTATGGCATAAAACGTCAAAAAAACATCATCGTATATTAAGGCATAAAAGGTCATGAAAACGTCATAGTACGGTGAGGCATCAAACTAAATAGCATAGTAAGGCATTATTACGCCAAAAAAGGTCATAATATGCTATGGCGTAA
>NW_019512483.1:0-870 GCF_002814215.2 Seriola lalandi dorsalis
TAATGATAAATGATTAACATGTGTGTGTGTGTGCGATTGAGTCCTTGTGATCTGTCTCAGGCGCATGAGAGACACCTGAGTGATACTGATTAGTTCTGCAAGAAATCAATTATGTGCCATCACTTACAAAAATGTTAATTTATAACAGCCCAGCCCCATGCAGAGACTTTTAAAGAGGCACATGTTTAAATGAAGGAAGCTCCAGCAGGTTTATCTGGTTGTGAATTCAACAATTCTATCTGGAAGTCGTGCTATGACAACAACCACAGGAAGAAATGAGACTTGTGAAATTAAGATTTTTCAGTGTGGTGAGATACCTTCACATGCATCCAGTGGTGAACAAAATTGTTGTGGTATTAGTTATCTGGCTGTTATTGCACTTGGGGCTGCATTAAATGAAGGGAAATTGTTTCAGCATATACATATATATATATATATATATATTCATTTATACAAAAAAATGAAACTCAGATAAGTCATAAATTATGAGGTCAGGATATTTTAAGCGTGGAGTGGCTTTATTCAAACTGTATTAACTTTGAGCTCTGCTACGTCAATAGTGCTTTAGAGTTCCTCGTCTACTATTTTGCACCTTCTCCATTTTAGTGGGTTAACGTTTAATTGGCGTTTGGTGGAATTTTATTAGCAAGACGTATCAGGTCAGCCTACCTCTAATATTATTTGTTGGGGTTTTATAATACGTTGAAGGTGATACAAAAAAGTAAGTATTTATTATTAAGTTATCTATTTCTTAGAGAAGAGGAAAATAAGTAAATGCGTATACAGTGAAGTCCACCGTAGATAAGTTGTAAACAACAGATGTGAGAAGTTTCAACATGGAGATCTTTATTAAAGCTCAGTTTTCCATTG
>NW_019512484.1:0-494 GCF_002814215.2 Seriola lalandi dorsalis
ACACACACACACCAAAGGAAAACAGGAGTGTGCAGCAGGACTTACACTCCTGTTTAAAGGTGAAGTACTCTGTGAGATGCCGGCACTCGTGGTTGCCTCTGAGGAGGAAGAGGGTGTTGGGGTGGTTGATCTTCAGAGCCCAGAGGAACAGGACGCACTGAGGGAGCAAACACACAGGAGGAGACGGTCAGTCCTCAGTGGACCCTGATTCATTAAACTGTCCTCCGTCAGAGAAGGACGTCAACAGTGAATCCTCACATCCTTCAAACACTGGAAAACTGCTCCTCCAGCTGGACAACACATCAGTAACATATGTGTAGTGATATGAGACTAGATAAACCCTGCGAGCATTAGCATTAGCACAGCTAGCTGCTCTCTCCACTGCAGAGCAGCTGATTTAGACGTTTGTCGACTTTAATCCTGAAGGTATCTGAAAAAAAGTAATGTGTATATATATATATATATATATATATATATATATATATGTGTGTTAT
>NW_019512485.1:0-933 GCF_002814215.2 Seriola lalandi dorsalis
TATGACTTTTTATGCCATACTATACTATGGAGTTTTCATGATTTTTCATGCCATACTGTAATATGACTTTTTTATGACTTTTAATGCATAGTATAGTAAGACTTTTTCTGACTTTTTATGCCATACTATACTATGACTTTTTTCTGACTTTTCATGCCATACTATACTAGAACTTTTTTATGACTTTTTATGCAATACTATACTATGACTTTTCATGCCATATTATACTATGACTTTTCTCTGACTTTTTATGCCATACTATACTATGACTTTTTCATGACTTTTTATGCCATACTATACTAGGACTTTTTATGCCATACTATACTAGGACTTTTAATGCCATACTATAGTATGACTCTTTTTTATGAGTTTTTATGCCCTCCTATACTATGACCTTTTTATGACTTTTTATGCCATACTATACTATGGCTTTTTATGCCATACTATACTATGACTTTTTTATGACTTTTAATGCCATACTATAGTAAGACTTTTTCAGTACTTTTTATGCCATACTATACTAGGACTTTTTTCTGATTTTTTATTCCATACTATACTATGACTTTTTTATGCCATACTATACTAGGACTTTTTTCTGATTTTTTATTCCATACTATACTATGACTTTTTTCTGATATTTCATGCCATACTATACTAGGACTTTTTTTATTACTTTTTATGCCATTATATACTATGACTTTTTTTATGACTTTTCATTCATTACTATACTATGAGGTCTTCATGACTTTTTATGTCATACTATGTGTTACAACCAGCTCATTAGGGAAAAGGGAAGTAACATAAAACCCAAGATGTTAAGGGTTAAATAAGGTTATTTATTAACCAAAGTAAACAGGGGGAACAAAAAGATAGGCGGCACAAGAAAAACAAAGCCACCCAATAATGCAGTTAGCACAAAGAAGACAAACAGCT
>NW_019512487.1:0-902 GCF_002814215.2 Seriola lalandi dorsalis
GGACAGACACGCAGACTCCAGCCACAGCTGTAGTTGCAATTTCTCTAATAGTTTATAATCTCAAGATCTGACGTCGTCCGTGTTTTGGAGGGAGGCTAGATGTAATACCAAACTCCATTCAGAAAATCAGGAATTTTTCTTTATAATAATTGAAATTTACTTTTAAATTTGGTTCCTTGTTGAATGGAAATCATTGTTGATGGTACTCTGGATGTTTCTGGTTCCAAAAGGTGGTATCTGATTTTTTTAAGGCTCAGTCTTCAAGAAAGACCACAGGTACACAACGCTGAGGTGGCAACAGCCATTAGCACTCTATCTGTACTGCAGTGTATCAGTCTGGTCTCCCTGCTGATCCAGGACTACCTTTCTTGGGTCCAGAGGTTAGTGATCCTCTTGGCCAGTCAGGAAATATGTTTAAAACCACTATGCTCAACAAGGTGGACTGAGCAGGTCCTTGGTGGACTAGAGGAGATATCACAAAGCACAAAGACTTAGACTGAGCACAGGTAGGATTGTCGAGAAAAGACCGGAGCGACCTTGAACCTTGCTGGTAAAGTGTTGGATCCCTGCAGGGGCCAAGTTCTTCAAGGTGTTGGACAGTGTGAGGGTTGTGGTTGTATCCCTCTGCCACTCAGACTAGTTTCAGGTTACATCCCAGTTAATCCAGATTCATAAAATATTAATTTTGTCATAATTGCTGTGTGAAGTCACTTGAGTCCAAGTGAAAGTTTGTACCAAATCTGAAGGTATTCCTCTGAGGAGTTCTCAAGATATCGCCTTCACAAGGCCAAAATCACTTTATGTGAGGATACCGTGACATTTGACCTTTGATCTTTTGATTTTTGACCACTAAAGTGTTAACAGTTTGCAGTGTGGAGGAATAAAAAAATACCCCTGTGGCA
>NW_019512488.1:0-927 GCF_002814215.2 Seriola lalandi dorsalis
AGTGTCAAAACTGCAAGTTAATTTGCAATGTGGGCAAAGAACATGTAGCTTTACTTTTAAATGTCAGCTTTGGTGGTTGTGCTGTAAAGGTGCAATATAAGATGTGGCCAGAATTTTAGTTTAAAATGTTCAAAAAATGAATTAACACTATCAACAGCGTGTGAAGCAGCCACAGTGATGATGTCATGATCAAGACCTCCATCTGTTGTATTTCAGATATCTACTGAAATGCGCATGCTCACTAGCCAACACCGACCTGACCCGTGTTGTAATACCACTTTGTGACACTAGAGGCTGTGTGAGTCAGCGGCGCGTCAAGTCTGCTCTCAGTCCCACGAAGAAGAACAACTTCCGGCAGCGCTTGACGTTAGCATCACAGAAACACAGGAATGGCTGAACCTCCTAAAAGGCGATATTCATCTATATCCCGAAGCACCGCTCCCGACAAGAAACCACGTTCAACGGCAAAGAAAAGAAGCAACACGAGTAAATCTCGATGTGGCTTCCCGCCGCTGGAGAAGCTGCTGAGAGGAAAGAGATGCGGTTTGATGCCGAGCTCGCAACTTTCCTGTTAGCCAGGTGAGTAGCCTCAGTGTTAGCTCCTTAGCTAAGAGTATAATCAGTGCAACGACCGACAAACACATTTCAGGTGGTGATATTGATGTTGTTGACAGACGTTTTAGCGGTTAGTAGGATTGTGTCTGTTGCTCTCGGCTGTTGTCCAGCTAGTGACGTCAGTAACTTTAGGCTCATTTTGTAACTGACTGTAACTTGAGATTATATGGACCCAGTAGACCGAGTGAATACACGTCGATCGGTTCACCATGTTGTCACCACTATACATTACTGTTAGAAGATCAGCCATGATTGAAAGTGCACTTGGTCTTTACATTTCTGAGGAGATTTCAGCATCCCTCTGTCTTTATC
>NW_019512489.1:0-764 GCF_002814215.2 Seriola lalandi dorsalis
TCTGAAATACAACAGATGGAGGTCTTGATCATGACATCATCACTGTGGCTGCTTCACACGCTGTTGATAGTGTTAATTCATTTTTTGAAAATTTTAAACTAAAATTCTGGCCACATCTTATATTGCACCTTTACAGCACAACCACCAAAGCTGACATTTAAAAGTAAAGCTACATGTTCTTTGCCCACGTTGCAAATTAACTTGCAGTTTTGACACTTAGTTAAAACAAAGACATTGAGCTTAACTTGACTGATATTGACACATTAGATGCATACACAACATTATTTGCTTTTACAGTATATAAATCTATGCTTGGAATATAAAATACAATCATGCTGTTTTTTTCCATCCAGCCATGGTCTGGATCTTTGGGGACACCTACAACCTCTTTAGGCTGTTATTTCTTTTCCCCCCCAGATGCTCCAAGGATCCAGCAGATTACTGGCAGTTTGAAGGAGGATTTTTCTTCATCTGCTACGTCACTTCTGGTAAAGATTCATTGACCTTTGTGGTATTTTTTGATTTGACTTATTATTACACTGTATAGTTGTGATTCTGACATACAGACTACATACAGAGACTTAACAATTTCATTTGCATTTCTTCAGTATATTATATTCTATGAGAAATGTAAGAGAATTGATCTGAATCTGAATCATTAAATATTGTATTTAGATTGTGCTTCTACAGGTTTTAACATTACTTTACATACTTAAAGATTAAATGTTAACACAAATACTGCAAGTTGAAGTTTGAGATGATTT
>NW_019512490.1:0-576 GCF_002814215.2 Seriola lalandi dorsalis
CTTTTTATGCCTTACTATACTATGACATTTTTATGACATTTTATTCCTTACTGTTCTGTCATGTTTTTTAATACCTTAATGTCGTTTTTTTCACTTTTTTTTTACCATACTATACTATGTCGCTTTTCGCACTTTATAGACCTTAGTATACTATGACATCTGTATACCTGACCATATTATGACGTTTGTTGATGTTTTTAAGCCTTAATATACTATGCCATTTTTTCATGTTTTTGCCATACCATACTATGTGGTTTTTCTCACTTTTTAGGCTTTAATAGACTATGACATCTTTATTCCTCAGTACATTATTACCTTTTTTGATTGTTTTATGCCTCAATACAATATGTCATTTTTTTCACTTTTTTTGCCATACTATACTATATCATTTTTTCACTTAATAGGCATTATTATACTATGACATCTGTATACCTGACCATATTATGACATTTGTTGATGTTTTTAAGCCTTAATACACTATGCCATTTTTTCATGTTTTTGCCATACTATGTCGTTTTTTTTTCACTTTTTTTGCCATACCATACTATGTCGCTTTTCGCACTTTATAGACCTTAG
>NW_019512491.1:0-543 GCF_002814215.2 Seriola lalandi dorsalis
AATGTCATGATATGGTAAGGTATACAAATGTCATAGTATAATAATGCCTATTAAGTGAAAAAATGATATAGTATAGTATGGCAAAAAAAGTGAAAAATTTGACATATTGTATTGAGGCATAAAACAATCAAAAAAGGTAATAATGTACTAAGGAATAAAGATGTCATAGTCTATTAAAGCCTAAAAAGTGAGAAAAACAACATAGTATGATATGGCAAAAAAGTGAAAAACGACATAGTATAGTATTGCAAAAACATGAAAAAATGGTATAGTATATTAAGGCATAAAAACATAACAAAAACGTCATAATATGGTCAGGTATACAGATGTCATAGTATACTAAGGCCTATAAAGTGCGAAAAGTGACATAGTATGGTATGGTAAAAAAAAGTGAAAAAAAAACGACATAGTATAGTATGGCAAAAACATGAAAAAATGGCATAGTATATTAAGGCATAAAAACATAACAAAAACGTCATAATATGGTCAGGTATGCAGATGTCATAGTATACTAAGGTCTATAAAGTGCGAAAAGCGACATAG
>NW_019512492.1:0-701 GCF_002814215.2 Seriola lalandi dorsalis
CACACACACACACACACACACACACACACACACACACACTGATCTTTTCTTTCAGAGTGTTTGGTTGAGAAAGTAAAGACTGAGGGGAGTGTGTGTCTGTGTGTGTTTGAGAAAGGATAGCAACAGGTGGTCAATTTAATGCTTCAACATGTACTCACACAGACACACACACACACACACACACACACACACACACAGGGTTTTCTTTCTGTGCATTCTTCAGGCAGCAGAGCAGCAGCAGAATGTGCAGATGGAAACGCTGCAATAATCTGAACATCCTGTTTTTATACACGTTTTCAGAACAAACAAGGAAAGTTAAAATCCCCTCCCCCAGCAGAACAATCTCACGTTTTAAACAAGTATTCAGTTTCCTGAGGTAAATGTACTCAAAGCAAAGTAAAAATACTGCATTTAAATTAAAGTACAGATGTATTATCAACAAAATGTAAGGTATGAAAAGTTAAAGTGCTTCGTAGCTCCTCCAGGTGGAGCTGCTCTTAAATACGTCATAAACACTAAGATAGTTCAGTCCAGTGGTTCCCAACCTAGGGGTCGGGCCCCTCCAAAGGGTCACCACATGAACCTCAGGGGTCGTCAGATGATTCATAGGAGAGGAAAGAAGAAAAAACTAAATTGTGATTCACTGACTGACTGTTTTAAGTTTCTGGACTTTTCTCTAATCTTTCATTTTTTGTGAATTA
>NW_019512493.1:0-363 GCF_002814215.2 Seriola lalandi dorsalis
TCTGCAGCACCTCCTCCAATAGTACCTCATCCAGTACCTCCTTCAGTTCCTCCACCAGTATCTCATCTAGTACTTCCTCCAGTACCTCCTCCATTACTTCCTCCAGTACCTCCTCCAGTAGCCCATCTAGTACCTCCTGTAGTACCTCATCTAGTAAGTCCTCCATTACCTCCTCCAGTACTTCCTCCAGTACCTCATCTAGTACATCCTGTAGTACCTCATCTAGTAAGTCCTCCAATACCTCCTCCAGTACCTCATCTAGTACATCCTCCATTACCTCTTCCAGTACTTCCTCCAGTACCTCATCTAGTACCTCCTGTAGTACCTCATCTAGTAAGTCCTCCAATACCTCCTCCAGTACCT
>NW_019512494.1:0-325 GCF_002814215.2 Seriola lalandi dorsalis
CCAGATGAAGTACTGGATGAGATACTATTGTAGGAGCTACTGGAGGAGGTACTAGATGAGGTACTGGAGGAGGTATTGGAGGACTTACTAGATGAGGTACTACAGGAGGTACTAGATGAGGTACTGGAGGAGGGAATGGAGGAGGTACTAGATGAGGTACTGGAGGAGGTATTGGAGGACTTACTAGATGAGGTACTACAGGAGGTACTAGATGAGGTACTGGAGGAAGTACTGGAAGAGGTAATGGAGGATGTACTAGATGAGGTACTGGAGGAGGTATTGGAGGACTTACTAGATGAGGTACTACAGGATGTACTAGATGAGG
>NW_019512495.1:0-627 GCF_002814215.2 Seriola lalandi dorsalis
TGCAGCTTTTGTGTTTCTGTTTGTTGTGCTGTAGGTTTTGACTCGTTGGTCTCTTCCTCTGGTTTTTTGTCTCCTGCTTGAGTCTCATCTTTATGGTTTTCTCCTTCTTTTATGCCCTCACCTGCTGTTTCAGTATTTGTAGGTTTCCCTTCTTTACCTTCTCCCTCATCATCACCAGTCTTTTTGGTTCCTCCTGCTGATCCGTCATCCTCTGGACCCTGATGACTCTGAATCTTCTCCAGATTTTCTTCAGTTTGCAGCTCTTGTTTTTCTGTTTGTTGTGCTGTAGATTTTGACTCGGTCTTTTCCTCAGGTTCTTTGTCTCTTTTCTGATTCTCATCTTTATGGCTTTCTCCCTCTGTTGGACCCTGATTTGCTGTTTCAGTATTTGTAGATTTCCCTCCTTTACCTTTTTCCTCATCGTCATCAGTCTTTTTGGCTCCTACTGCTGGTCCTCCATGCTCTCGACCCTGATCTCCTGTTTCTTTTAGACTCTCATTCTTCTCCAGCTTTTGTTGTGTTTCTGTTTGTTGTGTTGTAGATTTTGACTTGTTGGTCTCTTCCTCAGGTTTTTTGTCCTTACCTTCTTCCTCACCGCCAACCCTCTTTGCGTTTTCTCTTGCTGGT
>NW_019512496.1:0-644 GCF_002814215.2 Seriola lalandi dorsalis
ACAGCAAATCAGGGTCCAACAGAGGGAGAAAGCCATAAAGATGAGAATCAGAAAAGAGACAAAGAACCTGAGGAAAAGACCGAGTCAAAATCTACAGCACAACAAACAGAAAAACAAGAGCTGCAAACTGAAGAAAATCTGGAGAAGATTCAGAGTCATCAGGGTCCAGAGGATGGAGGACCAGCTGGAGGAACCAAAAAGACTGGTGATGATGAGGGAGAAGGTAAAGAAGGGAAACCTACAAATACTGAAACAGCAGGTGAGGGCCTAAAAGAAGGAGAAAACCATAAAGATGAGACTCAAGCAGGAGACAAAAAACCAGAGGAAGAGACCAACGAGTCAAAACCTACAGCACAACAAACAGAAACACAAAAGCTGCAAACTGAAGAGAATCTGGAGAAGATTCAGAGTCATCAGGGTCCAGAGGATGGAGGACCAGCAGGAGGAACCAAAAAGACTGGTGATGATGAGGGAGAAGGTAAAGAAGGGAAACCTACAAATACTGAAACAGCAAATCAGGGTCCAACAGAGGGAGAAAGCCATAAAGATGAGACTCAGAAAAGAGACAAAGAACCTGAGGAAGAGACCGAGTCAAAATCTACAACACAACAAACAGAAACACAACAAAAGCTGGAGAAGAATGA
>NW_019512497.1:0-780 GCF_002814215.2 Seriola lalandi dorsalis
GACACTGTACAAAAATAGATTTTTCCTTTAACTCTATTCCAGATTACCAGATATTCTGTTAATTTATATTATGTGTTGTTTTAAATTTCTTAATAACATGAATTTTTTTGTTCAAACAAGGGAAATCTAATGGTAAAAAAAGAAAGGAAATGCCACTATGTGTTTATGATCAGCTGTCTAAATGTAGCCTATATTATGGTACTACAGGGAGATGAAGAGGAGGAGGAAGATATTGACAGCTTGGTTATCTTTCATAAAAGGATAATGGCATCCTGATCTCAATCTCTTATCTCAACCCCATCTACAAAGAAACACTGAAGGTAATGGTTTATAACTGGCTCCTCACAAACCTAATGACACTCCCTGATTAGTGACCTTGCGCCATGTCTGCTGCAAATAATAACCACACCCACAGAGACCTTAAGATTGATATTGACATTGCAGATTAGAATACCTGTTGGCAAATACTGATTTTGGTCCTTGCTTCCAATGTAGAGTCAACTTAAATACAGTGGCAAACAAAACAGCTAAAAAGAACATCAGCTGGGTGAATCCATTTGCAATAGATTGCGCTGTAGTTTTGGATTTGCTCTTTACAGGTTTGAAAGAAGGTAATTATTCACAGGATTTTGCACAAAATTTCCAATAAACTCTGAAATCATCTTCTTCTTTAATCTACGTTCCATGATTTATTTAAAACTCCCCCAGCATGAGAGCATTAAACATATGTACGACCTTTCCAATACTGTATCAGCACTCAGACACACCTTTGAACCATCA
>NW_019512498.1:0-580 GCF_002814215.2 Seriola lalandi dorsalis
CCTGATGGCAGGCTGGCTGAATCCTGCTCCTTGTGTCCTGTCGGCGGCCCAGCTGACTCCAGATTCTGGTTCCCAGTCAGTGGTCTGGCCGAATCCTGTCCCTCGCGTCCAGGTGTCGGCGAGAATCGGCCGACACCTGATTCTGGTTCTCAGTCATTGGTCCAGACAACACCTGATCCTGATTCCCAGAGACCCGGTCTTCGCTGTTGGCCTCTGTTTGCCCGACTACCGGGTCGCCCCACTGAGCTGCCCAGCCTGTCCATAAGGCTTCCCAGCTGAGTTGCCCTGTTCTCCCCTTTGTTCCTATCCCCTTTATTTTTATATATCATTTTAAGCAGTCTCGTCACAAATATATCCAGTACATTCTCTTTCATTTCCATATAAGTGTACACCTTCAACTATAATGGTGCCAACAGGTCTTTGAAACCTAAATAGAACTTCCTTTATTTTATTTACTTCCTTTGTAGTCAATCTGGCATCACAACATATTTTATCCTCCTCTACTATTTTTTTTATCTATTTTATTTAGAACATAATCAATATCAGTTTGGTCTACATAATCCTGTTTATATAAGTCTTT
>NW_019512499.1:0-800 GCF_002814215.2 Seriola lalandi dorsalis
TACTCAATACACAGAGCGCACATATCTATCAAAGTGTAACCACTTAAGCTCAGTCGAAAGTTTGCCTGTAGTATCCCTTTAATATTATGACTTCTTCTTGGGTGGTTTTTATGTGGGTAAGTCAAGAAGAGACCCAGATGTGCATCTTATCAGGAGCCTCAATAGACACAACCTACACGCACTCGTTTACTGCTTTTACACTGTTAATCTGTTGTACTCATGGGCTTGTTGATGCAGGTGATATGATCCGCCAATAAATATTAAATATATAAATATTAAATAGTTCATTTTTTTTAATTCAAAATTTTCATCATCTCATATAGTTTTGTGAGGTGATGAGGGTGACTGTAAAGTTTAGGAGTCACAACAGACACACGTCTAAGCTGGCGCTAAAACTGTAAATAAGAAGTCAATAATCTTTTAAGACATCAAAAAGCAGAAGGAAATGTGCACATACAGCTTAAGAGCTCCAGAGGAAGCTTATTAATATTTCTTTAGATTAACGAGTGTACTCACCAACAGCCAAAATCACCCGCCACCGTTCCATGATCATGGTCCCTCTGAGACCAGAGGGGTCGAGCAGGGAGTGTTCTGGGAATGTGAGAGGAGTTTCCCACGTTTCACAGCATCACTCCCACTGCCACACACCTGCATGTGCTACACGTGCTGTCGGCCAGCAGTCTGTGGGAATACTGAACATTTATTGCCCACTGTCTAGGAATATCATCTGCAGTCAAGTGGGGGTGTTGCAGCCGTCTCACTTCTTTATGGCCACAGGTTAACTTAGAGCATTATAATTC
>NW_019512500.1:0-420 GCF_002814215.2 Seriola lalandi dorsalis
GCTTGTCTGTTGCTCTGGTGTTTGTCAGATCTCCCCTGGTAGGACGTGAGCAGAGTGTGTGTGTGTGTGTGTGAGTGTGAGTGTGTGTGAGTGTGAGTGTGTGTGTGTGAGTGTGAGTGTGTGCACAACAAGCTAAAGACCTTACAGCAACACTGTCAAGCAATCTATCACCAGTTTCCCCTCTCATGAGAGCACTGTTTTTGAGTGTCTGCCTCTTTGTGTGTTTATGGAAATGCATGTGTTACTGTGTGGGTGAGTGCGCACAGTACTTAGACATATTTGTGTATTTTCTGTACCTTTTACACGTGTTTTTGCGTCTGTGTGAGTGTTTGTACGTTTATGGTCCGGCAAATTGAAAACCATTGACCTCTCGCTGTTCCCTCACTGTTGGAACAAAACTGATCCGAACTGTTGAGATCA
>NW_019512501.1:0-605 GCF_002814215.2 Seriola lalandi dorsalis
ACTACCAAGAATAGATTCATCTGCTTCACTTGCTAACCTCCGCTTTCTTCTTTCCCGCTGAACATATCGCTTCTCGTTTCCATCAGTGTCTCTTCACCCTGTACGCCATCGCTCTCTCTCTTATAGATGTTTTCAAACCCTGTTTTCATTTGGCAGATTCTCTTACACAATAATGAGACGGTGTAACACAAATCGGAGATACAATTTTAATGTGTTGCTTTATAGTGAGTTTCAGCTCATTGTTCAGCCCCCACTTTGCTGCATTGGTTGCGGCTGTTTTCAGTGAAAAAGCTCTAACAACTGGCCACACAATACCTGCTCAGCACCAAACAGAGGACAGACACAGTTAGCCGCTAGCAAGTAAAGCTGAGAATGTTTAGCAGCTAAAGACTCAGGTATTTCTTTCATTAGCTAGTTCATTAGAGCTAATGGAGAGTCAATATTGGACTTAGATTCGCCAGGTGGCCAGAAAAACAACTTGTGAACAACTGATGAATGATGATGTTGCGCCACTGCTCGATGTGTAAATATGAACTTTTTTGCTAAAAACTTTGCCATGTCAATGTTGTGTTCACAACTTATGACCAAATAGTTGAAAAAAAAAA
>NW_019512502.1:0-791 GCF_002814215.2 Seriola lalandi dorsalis
AAACGTCATAGTATAGTATGGCAAAAAAATGAAAAAAATGTCATAGTATAGTATGGCAAAAAAATGAAAAAAAAGTCATAGTATAGTATGCCATAAAAATGAAAAAAACGTCATAGTATAGTATGGCAAAAAAATGAAAAAAATGTCATAGTATAGTATGGCAAAAAAATGAAAAAAAAGTCATAGTATAGTATGGCAAAAAAATGAAAAAAATGTCATAGTATAGTATGGCATGAAAATGAAAAAAAAACGTCATAGTATAGAATGGCAAAAAAATGAAAAAAATGTCATAGTATAGTATGGCATAAAAATGAAAAAAAACGTCATAGTATAGTCATAGTATAGTAAGGCATAAAAATGAAAAAAAACGTCATAAAATAGTATGGCATTAAATGAAAAAAACGTCAAAGTATAGTAATGCATAAAACGTCATAGTATAGTATGGAATAAAACGTCATAGTATAGAATGGCATAAAAATGCAAAAAAACGTCATAGTATAGTATGGCATAAAAATGCAAAAGAAACGTCATAGTATAGTATGGCATAAAAATTAAAAAGACATCACAATATAGTAAAGCAAAACAAGTCAAAAAAATTTCCTAGTATCGTATGGCATAAAAAAGAAAAAAAAAACGTGATAGTATAGTATGGCATTGAAATTAAAAAAATCATAGTATAGTAAATCATAAAAATAAAAATAAAGTCATAGTATAGTATGGCATAAAAATGAAAAAAATTTCATAGTATAGTAAGGCATAAAAATGAAAAAAAAATCATAGTATAGTATGGC
>NW_019512503.1:0-1386 GCF_002814215.2 Seriola lalandi dorsalis
ATGTCATAAAAACGTCATAGTATAGTAAGGTATAAAAAGTCATAAAAATGTCATAGTATGATAAGGCATAAAAACGTCATAGTATAGTAAGGCATAAAAAGTCTTAAAAACGACATAGTATAGTAAAGCATAAGAAGTCATAAAAACGTCATAGTATAGTAAGGCATAAAAACATCATAAAACAGCATAGTATGGTAAGGCATAAAATGTCATAAAAACGTCATAGTATACTAAGGCATAAAAAGGTCATAGTATGGTATGGCATAAAAAGTCATAAAACTGACATAGTATACTAAGGCATAAAAAGATCATAGTATAGTAAGGTATAAAAAGTCATAAAAATGTCATAGTATGATAAGGCATAAAAACGTCATAGTATAGCAAGGCATAAAAAGTCATAAAAATGCCATAGTATAGTAAGGCATTAAAAGTCATAAAAACGAAAAAATATAGTAAGGCATCAAAAGTCATAAAAATGCCATAGTATAGTTAGGCATTTAAAGGTCATAGTATGGTAAGGCATAAAAAGTCATAAAAACATCATAGTATGGTAAGGCATAAAAACTCATAAAACTGACATAGTATGGTAAGGCATGAAAAGTCATAAAAACTTCATAGTTTAGTAAGGCATAAAAAGGTCATAGTATGGTATAATATAGTAAGGCATTAAAAGGTCATAGTATAGTAAAGCATAAAATGTCATAAAAACGTCATAGTATAATAAGGCATAAAAACGTCATAAAACAGCGTAGAATGGTAAGGCATGAAATGTCATAAAAACGTCATAGTATACTAAGGCATAAAAAGGTCATAGTATAGTATGGCATAAAAAGTCATTTAAACGTCATATTATAGTAAGGCATAAAAAGGTCATTGTATGGTAAGGCATAAAATGTCATAAAAACAAAAAAATATAGTAAGGCATAAAAAGTCATGAAAACGACATAGTATAGTAAAGCATAAAAAGTCATAAAAACATCATAGTATAGTAAGCCATAAAAAGTCTTAAAAACGACATAGTATAGTAAAGCATAAGAAGTCATAAAAACGTCATAGTATAGTAAGGCATAAAAACGTCATAAAACAGCATAGTATGGTAAGGCATAAAATGTCATAAAAACGTCATAGTATACTAAGGCATAAAAAGGTCATTGTATGGTAAGGCATTAAAAGTCTTAAACATCATAGTATAGTAAAGCATAAAAAGTCATAAAAACATCATAGTATAGTAAGGCTTGAAAAGGTCATAGTATAGTAGGGTATAAAAACTAATCAAAAGGACATAGTATAGTAAGGCATTAAAAGTCCAAAATGCCATAGTATAGTAAGGCACAAAAAGTTCATTGTATGGTAGGGCATAATATGTCATAAAAACGACGTAGTATA
>NW_019512504.1:0-1213 GCF_002814215.2 Seriola lalandi dorsalis
CATAAAACAGCATAGTATGGTAAGGCATAAAATGTCATAAAAACGTCATAGTATACTAAGGCATAAAAAGGTCATAGTATGGTATGGCATAAAAAGTCATAAAACTGACATAGTATACTAAGGCATAAAAAGGTCATAGTATAGTAAGGTATAAAAAGTCATAAAAATGTCATAGTATGATAAGGCATAAAAACGTCATAGTATAGCAAGGCATAAAAAGTCATAAAAATGCCATAGTATAGTAAGGCATAAAAAGGTCATTGTATGGTTGGGTATAAAATGTCATAAAAACGACATAGTATAGTAAAGCATAAGAAGTCATAAAAACGTCATAGTATAGTAAGGCATAAAACATCATAAAACAGCATAGTATGGTAAGGCATAAAATGTCATAAAAATGTCATAGTATACTAAGGCATAAAAAGGTCATAGTATGGTGCCATAATATAGTAAGGCATAAAAAGTCATAAAAATGCCATAATATAGTAAGGCATTAAAAGGTCATAGTATAGTAAAGCATAAAATGTCATAAAAACGTCATAGTATAATAAGGCATAAAAACGTCATAAAACAGCGTAGAATGGTAAGGCATGAAATGTCATAAAAACGTCATAGTATACTAAGGCATAAAAAGGTCATAGTATAGTATGGCATAAAAAGTCATTTAAACGTCATATTATAGTAAGGCATAAAAAGGTCATTGTATGGTAAGGCATAAAATGTCATAAAAACAAAAAAATATAGTAAGGCATAAAAAGTCATGAAAACGACATAGTATAGTAAAGCATAAAAAGTCATAAAAACATCATAGTATAGTAAGCCATAAAAAGTCTTAAAAACGACATAGTATAGTAAAGCATAAGAAGTCATAAAAACGTCATAGTATAGTAAGGCATAAAAACGTCATAAAACAGCATAGTATGGTAAGGCATAAAATGTCATAAAAACGTCATAGTATACTAAGGCATAAAAAGGTCATTGTATGGTAAGGCATTAAAAGTCTTAAACATCATAGTATAGTAAAGCATAAAAAGTCATAAAAACATCATAGTATAGTAAGGCTTGAAAAGGTCATAGTATAGTAGGGTATAAAAACTAATCAAAAGGACATAGTATAGTAAGGCATTAAAAGTCCAAAATGCCATAGTATAGTAAGGCACAAAAAGTTCATTGTATGGTAGGGCATAATATGTCATAAAAACGACGTAGTATA
>NW_019512505.1:0-686 GCF_002814215.2 Seriola lalandi dorsalis
TACTATGACTTTTTATGCCATACAATACTATTATGCTTTTATGCCTTATGATACTATGACTTTTTTATGCCTTTTTTTTGCCTTACTATACTATGACTTTTTATTCCTTACTAATCTGTCGTTTTCATGACTTTCAATGCCTCATTATGACATGTTGTTTTCATGACCTTTTATGCCTCACCATTTTATGACTTTTCATGCCTTACTATACCAAGTCATTTTTATGACTTTATATGCCTTACTATACTATGACTTTTTATGCCTTACTATACTATGACATGTCGTTTTCATGACTTTTTATGCCTTACTATACTATGTCGTTTTTTTTACTTTTTATGCCTTACTATACTATGTCGTTTTTATGACCTTTTTAAGCCTTATTATAATATGACATTTTTATGAATTTTTATTCCTTACTATGCTATGACTTTTTATGCCTTACTATACTATCTCGTTTCTTTTACTTTTTATGCCTTACTATACAATGACTTTTCATGCCTTACTATACTATGACTTGTTATTGCCTTATCATACAATGTCATTTTAATGACTTTTTTACCTTACTATACCATGTCGTTTTTATGACTTTTTTAAACCTTATTATATTATGTCGTTTTTTTTTTTACTTTTTATGCCTTACTATACTCTGACTTTTTATGCCTTACTATACTAGGTCGTTTCTATGA
>NW_019512506.1:0-646 GCF_002814215.2 Seriola lalandi dorsalis
ATATTATTATTATTACAGTCAAAGAACTGCTGTGTAATCCACATTTATAGACTATTAGCTTCAGGAAATGTTTATTATTTTGTTTGATCATTTAACCACTTGTATTATAATTAATTCCAGGTTTGAAGGATGTAAGAAGAAATCTGTATTTGTATTATAAAATTTGTATTATTCCTGTCTGTCATCATTAGTACCATTAGGTTTATATGTTGTTTCGTTTAATGTTTAATGGTCATGGTGGAAGACGGATGTGCGAATTTATAGGCAAACTCTAGTGTTAAACTATTCAAAAGTTCCATGGAAAATTACTCTCTTCTCCAAGTTGAAACACAGGAGAAGACGGGTGACTCCCCTGAAACGTGCGCCAGTGTCATGCTTCCGGTTAAGTATTTTATTTTCTCCCTCATGTTTCATGTCTGGTCTTCCTGTTTTATTTTGTGAGCACTCGCCCGTGTCTCTGTCCCGCCTCCTCCTCGTCTGTGTGCACCTGATCCCTGATTGTGTCTCCCGCACCTGCGTCTAATCACTCCCAATCAACGCCGCATATATTCCCCTTTGTGTCTTGTCTCGTCGCCAGTTCGTCGATTCTCACAGATCACGTTCCAGCTTCATAGTCATAGTCACAGTCATAGCTTTCTTGTATTTT
>NW_019512507.1:0-516 GCF_002814215.2 Seriola lalandi dorsalis
ATAAACCCCATGCATTTGTCTACATTTTGTTCTTTGGATTTAATGACGATAAACATTGTTGGAAAATCTACTGTCGTCCGAAACGAAGTGAAACACATTGTTTTTAATATATAAAACATCATTTCACAAGTGAACAATCAGGTAGAAACACATGGTTCACGCTAATAAATGATTATGATATAGCCATAAATGTGAAATGTGAGACAACATATGTGAAAACATAAATTTTGCAACTAGTATCACATGTGATACATTTAACATGAATAAAATAAAGGGAAATGTTAATTGACATTTCATATGTGAGTCATGGTGTGGGAATGTGATTTTAATTTCATGTGTGAAATGTGAGATGTCATATGACAAACACATGTAACATGGTGAAATTGTATATGAGATTTCACATGAGAAATGTGAAAAGGTAAATTGACATAAAAATTCACATGTGAAACACATTTTATTCCCATGTGATGAATACATTCTTAGGATAAACAGCATTCCACATATATTGAATTCACA
>NW_019512509.1:0-718 GCF_002814215.2 Seriola lalandi dorsalis
GGGCGCCTCTCCCCGGGCGTTAGGACCCAGCACAGAGCGCTCTGTGCTGCAGAGCTCCAGCCAGCAGACCCGCAGCAGCCACGGCTCTCCGCAAACTGCCTGCCCGGACTCCGGCTACCTCAAGTTCGGCGTCAATGCGATCCTGGCACCGTCCACACGAAGCGGTGAGCATGATGAGAAAATAATTGATGATGGATAGTTTATGATTTTCGATTTTTATTGCAGTACTACTACTACTACTGGGGCTACTCCTAGTAATAATAACAAATAATAATAAAAATTGATTTATATTTATTATTATTATTATTATTATTATTATTATTAGTCCACCAGCATTGCAAATGTCACTCTCACTATTGTTGAAAATGTGATACAACTGACCAAAATACTGATTATATAAAAAAAATATCAACAATATATTGACTCTGTTGAATCTTAAAACATATAATTAAGTCGCATTAGACTTCAAATATCATTTTGCTGATGTGCATCAAATATAAAATGTGTATTGTTTCAACCAATACAGTCATTACTATAGGCCTTTGTTTTATTGAAATATATAATAATAGTATAAGAAGCTATAATTGCTTAATATTTATCATTTTGATACATTTCTATGTGTTTCTGTTCCTGTTATTTGTCCTACTGAGAAGTCATTTTGTATTATTTCTCTGTTTGCTCCTCCAGTCCAGAGTTTTCAGACCAAGTCCTTCCCTTT
>NW_019512510.1:0-848 GCF_002814215.2 Seriola lalandi dorsalis
TCTCTCTGTCTCTGTCTGTCTCTATTTCTCTCTCTGTCTCTATCTCTGTCTCTATCTCTACCCCCCCACCTCCCACATGGAGAGTTTTCTGGATGGGAGGGGGAGTGAGGGAAACAGTTAATCCTCGCCGTACGTCCAGTTTAATCAATAATGTCAATAACTGCTGATGTGTTATTGATCGTTCATTCAGACGCTGTCATTAAAGGGTAAGTGTCTGTGTTTGATCTGTCAGAGAGCTCTGGTGGAGTCGATCAGAGTGGAGCTGCTGGAGCTTCAACAGACCTGCCGCTGTCTGAGGAGAGCAGGAGGAGAGCAGGAGGAGCAGGAGGAGGAGAGCAGGAAACGCAGGCGTAACCATCTGGATGACGAGGAGAGAGGAGGACCGGCCAAGAAGAGAGGTGGGAGACAGAGGAGGAGGAGGGGGAAGAAGAGGGACGGATATTTGTTCTCCATCTTTATTCCATCTTTTTTTCCTTCTTCTCCTCAGTGGTTCTGGAGGAGGAGATCTGGAGGCTCCAGGAGGAGAATGACCAGAAGGAGGAGACCATCCTCCAGCTGAGAGAGCGTGAGAAGGAGGTGGAGAAGGAGAGGACGAGGCTGGAGGAGGAGCTGAGGAGACGGGAGGAGGAGGTGGAGAAGGAGAGGACGAGGCTGGAGGAGGAGCTGAGGAGACGGGAGGAGGAGGTGGAGAAGGAGAGGACGAGGCTGGAGGAGGAGCTGAGGAGACGGGAGGAGGAGGTGGAGAAGGAGAGGACGAGGCTGGAGGAGGAGCTGAGGAGACGGGAGGAGGAGGTGGAGAAGGAGAGGACGAGGCTGGAGGAGGAGCTGAGGAGACGGGAGGAGGAGGT
>NW_019512512.1:0-745 GCF_002814215.2 Seriola lalandi dorsalis
AGAGTTGAGTGTTTTCCTAACGTGATTTTCGCAGCGGACTGTGCCAAATGAGAAATTTGAGTTTCCAGCTTCAGCAGGCAGTCGTCTAAGTAGTCCTGTGTTGTTGGACAATTTGATAAAGTAGTTCCCAGGGTGCCCTGTTGTGCAACTCTTGTTTGGAAAGAAAAGAAGTTGGGAGCTCTAATAATCTGGACTCTGAATATTATTAAACCAAATATTGTGTGTGCAGCTAGCTAAAAAAGAAGAAGAAGAAGAATTGGCATGCAAAGTGTTTCAGTTTGTGAATCAGTGTGTGACTGCACGCTGACATCAACAGAAAGTAAACACAAAGACTTACATTCTGCCAGTTTACATCGTTGGCACATGTAGGCGCAAATCTGTTACAGAGAGGAAAAAAATACATGAGATGATGCAAAGGTTTACTTTCTCTAAACAGACCGACGATGAGTCATCTCATTCTAAATGTCAGTTCTTACCCTTGCCATTTTTAAAACCACCTGTGCGGTGACAAATATCTTATTTTGATCCAGGGAATGAATCTGTACATCTGTTACACCGAGAGAGAGAGAGAGAGAGAGAATATACCAGCTAATGCATAGGTTCACTTTCTCTTAGCCTGACCGATGCGTCACTTTGGCTAAATGTCAGCGCTAACCCTCGGCCAGACGAGGCCTCCCCAGCCTCTGTGGGTAACTTTAATCCAGTGTCACCACAGTCCGTTGGTCTGGTGACGTTCAGCATTAAG
>NW_019512513.1:0-733 GCF_002814215.2 Seriola lalandi dorsalis
AGAGTTGAGTGTTTTCCTAACGTGATTTTCGCAGCGGACTGTGCCAAATGAGAAATTTGAGTTTCCAGCTTCAGCAGGCAGTCGTCTAAGTAGTCCTGTGTTGTTGGACAATTTGATAAAGTAGTTCCCAGGGTGCCCTGTTGTGCAACTCTTGTTTGGAAAGAAAAGAAGTTGGGAGCTCTAATAATCTGGACTCTGAATATTATTAAACCAAATATTGTGTGTGCAGTTAGCTAAAAAAGAAGAAGAAGAAGAATTGGCATGCAAAGTGTTTCAGTTTGTGAATCAGTGTGTGACTGCACGCTGACATCAACAGAAAGTAAACACAAAGACTTACATTCTGCCAGTTTACATCGTTGGCTCATGTAGGCGCAAATCTGTTACCGAGAGGAAAAAAATACATGAGATGATGCAAAGGTTTACTTTCTCTAAACAGACCGACGATGAGTCATCTCATTCTAAATGTCAGTTCTTATCCCTGGCATTTTTAAAACCAAATCTGTGCGGTGACGAATATCTTATTTTGATCCAGGGAATGAATCTGTACATCTGTTACACAGAGAGAGAGAGAGAGAGAGAGAGAGAGAGAGAATATACCAGCTAATGCATAGGTTCACTTTCTCTTAGCCTGACCGATGCGTCACTTTGGCTAAATGTCAACGCTAACCCTCGGCCAGACGAGGCCTCCCCAGCCTCTGTGGGTAACTTTAATCCAGTGTCACCACAGTCCGTT
>NW_019512514.1:0-388 GCF_002814215.2 Seriola lalandi dorsalis
AAAAAAAAAGGAAAAAAAGAAAGAAGATTAACTACATTAAGTGGCAAATGGATAAATGTGTTCCTCTGTCCCAAGGAAACAATTCAAGTTCATTCTTAATTCAGTGTTCAGTGGAAATTAATGCAGCTCTGGTCATCCTTGAAACCAGGAGAGATAAAAAGCAAGGATGTGTCAGAACTGTGTAACAGGCCTTTACAAAAACTGCGGGAAATAGGAAAAAGCTAAAAAATCCTGCTGTGATGAACAGGTTCAATTTGGATTCACTACGCCTTCATTATATTGGTCCGACCGTATAGTTGTATAACTTCTAATGAGGTCCACTTTCTACATATATGTTTAAACTCTGTACATACAACATCTATGGCATGTCTGTATGACTGCTTTGAAT
>NW_019512515.1:0-701 GCF_002814215.2 Seriola lalandi dorsalis
GATAGATAGATAGATAGATAGATAGATAGATAGATAGATAGATAGATAGATAGATAGATAGATAGATAATTATCCCCTAGGGGAAATGTGTCCAGTAGCTCATTGTTGATGATAATAATAATAATAATAATAATAATAATAATAATAATAATAATAATAATGATAAAAATAATAACAATGATTAGATTAGTCCACTTCCTTTGGCTGAGGTGTTGTATAGCCTGATGGCAGTGCGAACAAAGGATCTCCTGAACCTCTCTGTTCTGCAGTGAGATGAGACATTTGCTGCAGCTGTAGCTGCTTCTCTGCCCTGCCAGAATCTTGTGGAGAGGATGGTTGGTATTGTCCAAGATGGCCTCCATCTTACATTGCCAAACACAGACCCAACATTTTTTACCAGCTTGTCCAGTCTCTTTGTGTTCATGTAGGACATGCTGCCGCCCCAGCAGACTGCAGCATGAAAGAGTCCACTGGCCTCCACTTACTGATAAAACATGTGCAGCATTTCACTGCAGACGTCAAAGGACCTGAGCATCCTGAGGAAAAAGAGCCGGCTCTGCCCCTTCAGGTAGATGTGTTCAGGGACCAGTCCAGTTTACTGTCCAGGTGCACACCTAGGTATTTATAAGTAAGTATCTATCTATCTATCTATCTATCTATCTATCTATCTATCTATCTATCTATCTATCTATCTATCTATC
>NW_019512516.1:0-672 GCF_002814215.2 Seriola lalandi dorsalis
GATAGATAGATAGATAGATAGATAGATAGATAGATAGATAGATAGATAGATAGATAGATAGATAGATACTTACTTATAAATACCTAGGTGTGCACCTGGACAGTAAACTGGACTGGTCCCTGAACACATCTACCTGAAGGGGCAGAGCCGGTTCTTTTTCCTCAGGAAGCTCAGGTCCTCTGACGTCTGCAGTGAAATGCTGCACATGTTTTATCAGTCAGTGGTGGCCAGTGGACTCTTTTATGCTGCAGTCTGCTGGGGCGGCAGCATGTCCTACATGAACACAAAGAGACTGGACAAGCTGGTCTGTGTTTGGCAATGTAAGATGGAGGCCATCTTGGACAATACCAACCATCCTCTCCACAAGATTCTGGCAGGGCAGAGAAGCAGCTACAGCTGCAGCAAATGTCTCATCTCACTGCAGAACAGAGAGGTTCAGGAGATCCTTTGTTCGCACTGCCATCAGGCTATACAACACCTCAGCCAAAGCAAGTGGACTAATCTAATCATTGTTATTATTTTTATCATTATTATTATTATTATTATTATTATTATTATTATCATCAACAATGAGCTACTGGACACATTTCCCCTAGGGGATAATTATCTATCTATCTATCTATCTATCTATCTATCTATCTATCTATCTATCTATCTATCTATCTATCTATC
>NW_019512517.1:0-720 GCF_002814215.2 Seriola lalandi dorsalis
TAGTATGAAAACATCAAAATACATCATAGTACACCAAGGCATCAAACATCAGAAAACGT
This sequence comes from Seriola lalandi dorsalis, assembly GCF_002814215.2. Taxonomy (NCBI): domain Eukaryota; kingdom Metazoa; phylum Chordata; class Actinopteri; order Carangiformes; family Carangidae; genus Seriola; species Seriola lalandi. The sequence goes on from NW_019512517.1 coordinate 60, forward strand.
CATAGTATAGTAAGGCATAAAAATGTGAAAAAACATCATAGTATAGTAAGGCGTAAAAATGTGAAAAAACGTCATAGTATAGTAAGACATAAAAATGTCATAGTATAATAAGGCATAAAAATGTCAAAAAACGTCATAGTATAGTAAGATATAAAAATGTCAAAAAACGTAATAGTATAGTAAGACATAAAGATGTAAAAAAAACGTAATAGTATAGTAAGGCATAAAAATGTGAAAAAATGTCATAGTATAGTGAGGCATAAAAATGTGAAAAAACCTCATAGTATAGTGAGGCATAAAAATGTGAAAAAACGTCATAGTATAATAAGACATTAAAATGTTAAAAAACGTAATAGTATAGTAAGGCATAAAAATGTCAAAAAATGTCATAGTATAGTAAGGCATAAAAAATGTCAAAAAAATGTCATAGTATAGTAAGGCATAAAAATGTCACAGTATAATGATGCATTAAAATATCAAAAAAATGTCACAGAATAACAAGGCATAAAAATGGGAAAAAATGTCATAGTATAGTAAGACATAAAAGTGTAATACTATAATAAGGCATGAAAATGTCATAGCATAATTAGGCATAAAAATGTGAAAAAACGTCATAGTATAGTTAGGCATAAAAATGTCATAGTATAGTAAGGCATAAAAA
>NW_019512518.1:0-417 GCF_002814215.2 Seriola lalandi dorsalis
CATAGTATAGTAAGATATAAAAATGTCAAAAAACGTAATAGTATAGTAAGACATAAAAATGTCCAAAAAACGTCATAGTATAGTAAGGCATAAAAATGTGAAAAAATGTCATAGTATAGTAAGGCATAAAAATGTCCTAGTATAATGAGGCATGAAAATGTGAAAAAACGTAATAGTATAGTATAACATAAAAATTTCAAAAAATGTAACAGTATAATAAGGCATAAAAATGTAAAAAAAAATGTCATAGTATAATAAGGCATAAAAATGTAAAAAAAAAATGTCATAGTATAATAAGGCATAAAAATTTGAAAAAAGTCATAGTATAATAAGGCATATAAATGTGAAAAAACGTCATAGTATAGTTAGGCATAAAAATGTCAAAAAAAATGTCATAGTATAATAAGGCATAAAAAT
>NW_019512519.1:0-410 GCF_002814215.2 Seriola lalandi dorsalis
AGAACTAACTTGGTATAGCAAAAACAGGTTTAATAGATTAAGCCCTTTAAAGACAGAGATGGCATTGTCCTCTGGACACCAGATGGCAAAGGGAAAGATTAGTAGCCCTGAACCCCTACCAATGGTTTCCTTTGTCCTGCTCTAAGCCTGTGCCATTTCTGAGATATCAGAGAACACTGTAATTTGGCATAATACCTCCAAAACATGATGGCTGAAAGACTCATTATACACGCACTTGGGGCAGATGTTCTCCAGTGGTACAACCACACTTCAGACTTCAAACTTTGATTTTGCACTCTGCATTTATCATCAGCTGAGTAGTAACAGCACTGTGTGTGCAGGAGACAAATTGGGATGGAGACTCAGATGCTGAGCACTCCACAGAGAACTGGTACTCATCTATCCGGGCA
>NW_019512520.1:0-406 GCF_002814215.2 Seriola lalandi dorsalis
AGAGGACAAGATAGGATCTCATCAACCCCCGGGGCTCCGCAACCGCGCTGTTGTTTCACTACCTCGGTGAGTTCTGCCCCGGAGATTAGACCATCCATCCCCAGGTCTCTTGACTCTGTTTCCTCCACGGAATTCGTGTTGGTGGGATTGAGGAGCTCCTCAAAGTATTCCTTCCACCGTCCAACTTTATCCTCAGTTGATGCCCCCACTGTAAACAGTGTGAGCGAGTTGCCGCCTTCTGAGGCGCCGGATGGTGTTTTTGCCTCAGTAACTAACGCGGCTGCGCTCCGCTTGGCCTTCCGGTACCAGTCAGCTGATTCCAGAGACCCACAAGCCAACCACGCCCTGTAGGCCTCCTTCTTCAGCCTGACGGCTTCCCCCACCTCTGGTGTCCACCAGCGGGTAC
>NW_019512521.1:0-675 GCF_002814215.2 Seriola lalandi dorsalis
TGTGTGTGTGGGGGGGGGCAACAACAACAACACAGGAACATATTGCCAAGCAGATTGCCTCAGGCCAAACGTAGCTCAACACTTTGCTCTCTGCAAGAAACGTACGTGTCCAACACAAGACTGCTGCCACTAATTGGTTATTTTTCCATCGCGCTGGTGTTTTCTCTCTCTCTCTCTCTCTCTCTCTCTCTCGCTCTCGTGATGCTGTGATAGTTTTGCATTGGTGTTGTATTAAAGCGCAACCGCTTGTTTGCATCTGTTTGTCACTCCGACGACTTGGACAACTGTTTTATGTTGAGGTGATCGGTGTGTGTCACACTGATAACTCTTGACTGTGAGACGTTTCAAGTGAAATGTGAAGAGAGAAAATTTGAACTGAGGGTAAAAGTCATGTTTGTGAGATTCTCTGCAAATACAGTGTGAACTGAAGACACTGAGACGTAGAATCTCACACACACACACACACACAAACTTACTACATATCATCCAAGCACAGTAATCATCTTCTCTCAGCTGTGTGAAGCAGTCAATTAAAATATATTCTAAGAGAGACAACTAAATTAAACAATTAAAAGGAGCTTGAAAATGACCAAGAGAAACTACAAAACACCCAAAAAGCCATAAAACAACTACAAACAACCATGTACAGGTAGCACACAGGCCACAGCGACGCAA
>NW_019512522.1:0-729 GCF_002814215.2 Seriola lalandi dorsalis
CGCTATGTTTTCTAATAAATACATGAATATAAATTATTTGGCGCATAAAATAAAGTGTGACGAAAAAACAGTTAATAAAGTAGATGATCCCAGAGCTCTCAGTTGCATCTTATGGTCTTCGCTCTGACTGCTCAGTTGCATGTTGTTTTGTTGATTCGTTTACAGTTTTTACTTACAAAAATTTAATTGTTGTAAAGTATGAAATACTCATATATAAAGGTTAATCTAATATCACCGTCCATGTGCTTATTGCCTTTTATTAAATTACGTCCTCTGCTAAGGATATTAGAAGGAGACTATGTCATGTCAAAAGTCATTTGTTAAATGGCACGACATTTACTGGCTGTTTCCTTAAACCTGAACAAAGACAAATGATAAACAAGAATGAACTTCCCCGGAACCGGCTCCCATTAAAATGATGAAGGTTTATATTTAGCTGATGGTCTTAGTAAGGTGTATTACCATGAAAACGGATCGTAAAGTCATTTAAGTGTTGAGTTTTTAATCACTCTCTGTCTCGCAGCAGAAGTCGGCGCGGCGCTCCGGCTGGACGGCAGGCTGGTCGGCCGGACACGGTGGGCAGCCGTCAGCAGACTGAGCTGGGATCAGACGTTCTGCATCCAGCTGGAGCGGGTGAGTCCGGTCACAGACACGCGGTCACATGCTGCACTTTTACTGTAATCCTGCTGACAACAAACAAATAAACAGACAGTACTTAGGCAGAAATTT
>NW_019512523.1:0-475 GCF_002814215.2 Seriola lalandi dorsalis
AAAAAAAGTGCTGATCCTGAGATGTTTTAGAAGAAGGCACACTGAGCTCAGAGCTGCTGGAAACAAATCAGACATTTAAATCTGCTCTGGAGAGCTCCATGACCACCAGGACCTCTCTCCAGTAACTTGAATCATCTGTTGCTTGATTCGTTCATTCGTGTTGACCGAAAATCGGTCATGTGCTCCCATGTGAGTGTGTGTTTTTAGACAATCTATCCACACAGCATTGAGTCAGCATCAGTCTTCTTGCGCTGTCACAGCTTCGTACTGCGGCCGTCTGTAGAGGCAGTAGTGCTGAGTCATGAAGAGGATGTCAAACACCACAGAGAACAAACCCAACCCGAACTTAGTGGGATCACCAAATATCAGCCTCCACTCATCTGAGGAGAGACACACACACATGACGGTCAGTGCAAACAAGCAGCTCTGTCAGTCAGATATACAGTAAACCATCTGTTGTGTAAGATGTGTGTGT
>NW_019512524.1:0-559 GCF_002814215.2 Seriola lalandi dorsalis
TCAGTCCCCATAGACTCCCATGTTAAAATGTCCAACTTTACAGCAGAAATAAACATGTTTACAGTCTGGTACAGAAACTGTTTTGGTCTCTAGAGCTAATTTCCTCCTTCATGACAACTGTTGATATAACTCACCCGTTTACATTTTTATTAAGGATTAAAGTTATGTAGAATTGAGGGCGTGGCCTCTATGAGTGACAGGTGGGTGAGTGTATGCTTGCCATAAACCATCATGCACTGAAGTCTCAGCTCCACACACGCCCCTCCTATTTGCCCATTTTTGGATTAGCTGGGAGTTACGGGTGGAGTCAAACACTGACAAGATAGCGACGGTCGAGCAGCTCACTCTTTTCAGAAACCTGTGGGTGACGTCACAGAGGGTACGTCCATCTTTATTTACAGTCTATGGTCCTGACATGAAAGGTCTGGGGTCACAATTAAAATGCACAGGATAGTTTGAATTTCTTTCATATCTCATGTCCCAACATTTCAGCTGCTTGTGCCATTGGACAAAATGTTAGAAATTTTGAATCATTCCCTGAGACCATGAATATTTCATG
>NW_019512525.1:0-904 GCF_002814215.2 Seriola lalandi dorsalis
GCGACGGTCGAGCAGCTCACTCTTTTCAGAAACCTGTGGGTGACGTCACAGAGGGTACGTCCATCTTTATTTACAGTCTATGGTCCTGACATGAAAGGTCTGGGGTCACAATTAAAATGCACAGGATAGTTTGAATTTCTTTCATATCTCATGTCCCAACATTTCAGCTGCTTGTGCCATTGGACAAAATGTTAGAAATTTTGAATCATTCCCTGAGACCATGAATATTTCATGTAGTTTAACAGCAACTGGACCAGTAGATGTCAAGACATCCTGCTCTGGATCAACGTTTCAGACAAACTAAGCTGAAGACACAGTATAAAGTAAATGTGAAATGCTGGGGACCTCAAATGTGTTTCAAATGCTGAACAAATCAGCCTCTCAGTCTTCCATAAAATGTCCATATGCTTCCTTTTTAGCATTTAGCTGACTCGATCAGTTTACAAATTCAAGCATTTCAGTGAGTGTGAGAGAAACAAGCTCATCCCACATAAATCAAAATGCTATAAACCAGGAGAAATTCAATCAGCCACAGGAGCCTGTGTTGTCTCCACCATACCTGTTTTGCCGGTGTTCTTCATAGACGTCTTATTGGAGGATTCGGTATCAAAGCCCTCCAGTGTCAGCTCCTGATACTCTGTGGACACTTTGGTGTCCTGGTCCACAATGTTGATTGGCGACTGGTTTCTCTCTCCACACTCCGGGTAGGCAGACACCCAGCCCTCATCTGGACCATAAATACCTAAAGAGGATGAGAAAAGCGACAGGGTCTGAGCACAAGAAGGACATGGTTTTATGTGAGACAGAGTGAAGAGAAAAATGACATTTCAAAGCAATATCATGTCCTTTAAAACCAAGTGAGTATGATCTGAATTCCAATGAAACATTGCTCAAAAAAAAACAC
>NW_019512526.1:0-861 GCF_002814215.2 Seriola lalandi dorsalis
CTCGTTTTCTTTGTGGCTGTTTTGTTAAAAACGGGAAAGTTTAAAGTTCATCTTTTTAAAACATTATCTGGAAATAATCTAATAGATAATTCAAGTCTGATATTAGACTCCGCCCCCTCACAGAGCGGCTCGGGCTCAGGCGTCGGGACTGTTCGACCAGGAGATCGTCCCCGTCATCACCAAGCTCGTGGACGATGGCGGTAAAGAGCGAGAGGTGACGGTGCGGCGAGACGACGGCGTCAGACCTGGGACCAGTCTGGAGGGACTCGGGAAACTGCGTCCGGCCTTCAAACCTGGCGGCAGCACCACGGCAGGTGAGTCAGCGCCGCTGGACCAGCAGGTGGACAATGAACCTCACACCTGAACACACACACACACACCCACGTTCTGTTGTCAGGTAACTCCAGCCAGGTGAGTGACGGAGCAGCGGCCGTGCTGATTGGTCGCAGGTCAGCGGTGGAGGCTGTGGGTCTGCCGGTGCTGGGGGTCCTGAGGGCCAGTGCGGTGGTGGGGGTTCCTCCTGATGTCATGGGGATCGGACCGGCGTTCGCCATCCCTGCAGCTCTGGAGCAAGCTGGTGAGACTCTGACCCGTTAGACGTGAATCCTGAACTCTTCTTCTTCCCTTCCCCTTTTCCTCTTCTTCTTCCCTTCCTCCCTTCTTCTTCTTCCTCTTCTTCCCTTCCTCTTCCTCTTCCCTTCCCCTTTTCCTCTTCTTCTTCCCTTCCTCCCTTCTTCTTCTTCCTCTTCTTCCCTTCTTCTTCTTCCTCTTCTTCTTCTTCCCTTCCTCTTTTCCTCTTCTTCTTCCCTTCCTCCCTTCTTCTTCTTCCTCTTCTTCCCTTCTTCTTCTTCCTCTTCTTCT
>NW_019512527.1:0-556 GCF_002814215.2 Seriola lalandi dorsalis
GACCAGTTTGTATCATATCGCCCGGTGAAGCACTCTGTAACTTTAGTCTGATAGCCACTTCATGTGAAGCCAAGACCTATTCTGTGCTATTTTATTTTGGTTTTGGTTTATCTGTGAAGCACTCTCCCTGAGTGCAGTTATAAAACCTGCCTAATGTGCTGCCTAATATATTCTTAAAAAACATAATTTACACTTCTGCAGCTTTTCTGTGAAGAATCAGACGCTTACTTTAGGTAATCATTTTTCCAGTATAAGGTATATGGGATTTACAGGATCCAGTCTATACAGTTGTCTATAAAGTCTTATCATCACCAGGAGATTTAAATCACAGCCCAGTCTTTAAAGTAATACCATCATTTATCTCAGTTCTTGGCCATCAGTCATTAGAGTGAGAGGAGGCGTCATGCTTGTCAAGAGGTGGATTTCTGATCTGGAGGGTGATGGATCTCCTCACATTTTGTTTGGCCTCTGTAATCTGTCTCTGGCTTCGCTGCGGCTAATAAAGAAGAGTCAAACCAAGGTCTCAGTGCTGCACGTGGCCTCAAGTCCATCAGTG
>NW_019512528.1:0-718 GCF_002814215.2 Seriola lalandi dorsalis
GAGTGAGCTGCAGGGTAAACTGTCACATTTAGTGGAGACTGGAGACAGTTGCAACACTTTTTGCATTTTACTCAGAGACTAAACTTTTATATATTAAACTTACACATACCTACTAATGACCCATACCATTTAAAGATCAGTACATATGACACATCACTCACTATATTTATTTAAATAGCAGAATTCAGATGTTGCACCTGACCCCAACCCTGGGGACAGTTGCATCACAGAGCAGGGACGGTTGCAACATGTTTGTTTGCATTATTTATTTATTCAATATTTTACATACATTTTTTGTTATAGCTTATAATATTAAACAAAACAGGCAAATATATCATAAGACCACGAGAAAATAAATAACTTGTTTTTATTCTCTTATGTGTTAAAATTAACACATATTGTTGCGTCTGTTTCTGTCAGCTTCATATTTTTCCTATTTGGAACTAAAATGTTAAAAACACTGTTGTGATTTGGCTGCTCAGCTTGAAGACAGTTACAATAACTTGTTGCAACCGTCTCCACCCTGTCAGCCATGACAGAACATCATGTGACACACTGACACATGCTAACCAAGTCACTGAGAAGTCAACAACACAATGATTCAAACTAAGTCACTTTTGATTCATTCAAACAAAAGCTCAGGGAAGTTTGACAGAAATACAGCTCATGAAAAATTAGTTACTACTACTAAAGTTAAATTACTTTCATTCCTCCAAAA
>NW_019512529.1:0-765 GCF_002814215.2 Seriola lalandi dorsalis
AGGTTCAGCTACAGTGGCTGATCCAGCTGGTCTGTTAGGAAGCTTCATCAGAGCCAGGTCATCATCACACTGATCTCATCAACAGCTCCTAACCCTCTGAATGAACTATGACCTTTGACCAGCTCAAGTAACATGCTGTCAAAATGACTTACCTCACACAGAAATCCCACTAATATACAAACCAATGAAAAACTGAACCTTCAAACATTTGAACTGAATATAGACACAAAACTACAACAGCTCCAGTCAGTGAACTGACCTCAGAGTCTCCAGTCTACAGTTTGGACTCTCCAGTCCAGCAGACAGAAGCTTCACTCCTGAATCCTGCAGCTTGTTGTAGTTCAGGTCCAGTTCTCTCAGATGGGAGGGGTTGGACTTCAGAGCTGAGGCCACGACTTCACAGTGAGTCTCTGAGAGTTGACAACCACCAAGTCTGTGATGAGAGAAAATATGAGATCTGTTAGAATTAAAATCAGATTGAATTTGTAATAAAAATACAGTGGATGCATATGATGACACAACATGATGATGTGATGAACATCTGCTCTTCACATCTGGGGTTCAGCTCATCTTCTCTCACTGTGTTTGACATAAAACAATAATCCTCATCACTCTCTCAGACCTGCAGAGTTTTAATGTGAATCTTTGTTTTGCAGATGAAGGAGGGAAAATGACGTCACGTTTATTCTTCATCATGTGATTTGATCCAGAGTCAGAATGAAGACATGTTGTTGAGAAGAACATTTTTACTGTCCACTGTTTTTA
>NW_019512530.1:0-319 GCF_002814215.2 Seriola lalandi dorsalis
ATCACATGATGAAGAATAAACGTGACGTCATTTTCCCTCCTTCATCTGCAAAACAAAGATTCACATTAAAACTCTGCAGGTCTGAGAGAGTGATGAGGATTATTGTTTTATGTCAAACACAGTAAGAGAAGATGAGCTGAACCCCAGATGTGAAGAGCAGATGTTCATCACATCATCATGTTGTGTCATCATATGCATCCACTGTGTTTTTATTACAAATTCAATCTGATTTTATTCTAACAGATTTTATATTTTCTCTCATCACAGACTTGTTAACTGTCGACTCTCAGAGACTCACTGTGAAGTCGTGGCCTCAGCT
>NW_019512531.1:0-335 GCF_002814215.2 Seriola lalandi dorsalis
ACAACAGCTCCAGTCAGTGAACTGACCTCAGAGTCTCCAGTCCACAGTTTGGACTCTCCAGTCCAGCAGACAGAAGCTTCACTCCTGAATCCTCCAGGTCGTTTCCTGTCAGGTCCAGTTCTCTCAGATGGGAGGGGTTGGACTTCAGAGCTGAGGCCACGACTTCACAGTGAGTCTCTGAGAGTCGACAGTTAACAAGTCTGTGATGAGAGAAAATATAAAATCTGTTAGAATAAAATCAGATTGAATTTGTAATAAAAACACAGTGGATGCATATGATGACACAACATGATGATGTGATGAACATCTGCTCTTCACATCTGGGGTTCAGCTCA
>NW_019512532.1:0-393 GCF_002814215.2 Seriola lalandi dorsalis
TTTTTGACGTTTATATACCTTACTATACTATGACGTTTTTTGACGTTTTTTTGCCTTACTATACTATGACGTTTTTTGACGTTTATATACCTTACTATACTATGACGTTTTTTGACGTTTATATACCTTACTATACTATGACGTTTTTTGACGTTTTTTTGCCTTACTATACTATGACGTTTTTTGACGTTTATATACCTTACTATACTATGATATTTTTTGACGTATTTATGCCTGACTATACTATGACGTTATTTTGAAATTTTTTTACAGTGACGTTTTTGACGTTTATATATCTGACTATACTATGACATTTTTTGAAGTTTTTGCCTTACTATACTATGTAGTTATTTTGACATTTTTATACTACAGCGTTTTTTGACATTTATGTGC
>NW_019512533.1:0-727 GCF_002814215.2 Seriola lalandi dorsalis
GGTCGGTCGGTGCGTTACTGAGGCTTTGTTCCAGCTACAAACTGGACTTTGGTTCTGCTACAGTACCAGTTTCCAAGTTCTGGGTCTTTGTCATGCAAATGTGCACGATTAGCAAAAACCTCTATCGAACTCAGTTGAAGGGAGCGTCACATGACCATGACCAGGTGAACTACTCGTGTCAACAGGGTTTCTTTTCATCCTTTAATCTGACGGAGGAAACCAGATTTCAAGTTTGAACAAACATTTCTGAGATGAGATTTGAGGTGTGTGCGTGTGCGTGTGTGTGTGTGTGTGTGTGTGCTTTAAGTGAATTTCCAAGTTGAAAGCTCACTGATATATCTCTCTTTCTTTTTTACAACCTTGAAAACATGAAATATTATGAGTTTTTATACTTATTCGCACGTTCCTCTGTTGTTAAGGTTATTTCCTGTTTTGAATATGTCAAAAAGAATATTTTTAAAATTAGAATTTGATGTGTCCCTGTTTGCTGGACAGAGACCTCTGTGATGAAATGAACGAGAACATAAACTGTAGGTGAAGGAAATAATCTATCTGTGCACACTCACTACTTCATGTGGAGTCAGAGTGTGAGTGTACGTGTGCAGGCAGGTGGTAAGAGTGGTGCTGTAACTGTGTGTGTGTGTGTGTGTGTGTGTGTGATCTAAATATGGCTGCCTGAGCAAGAGAGGGGGATGGGTGGAGATGGTAACAAGATATAGTGTTTGTC
>NW_019512534.1:0-445 GCF_002814215.2 Seriola lalandi dorsalis
TTTTGGTAGGTGAAAGTTTTGTAATGTAATGGCACATCATGTAGTGAACACAGAGAGCAGGAAAGGAGCAAGAGTTATCTCTGCGGTGAACCACATATGAAAGGTAATAAAAGATAATGAGGGAAACAAGGAGAACTGACAAGACCTGAACGGATGATTATCTATAGACAGTCAGGCTGGAGGAATGGAGGGAAGACAGGACACTTATATAGAGAGAGTGGTGTGTGATGGAGGGCTGCTCTCTGATTATTTTCTGGAACATTAACTATATCTGAACCAGGCCTGTTTCCTTTTCACATCGAAGTGTGTGAGGAAAGAAAACATGTGTGTTTGTATTTATGTGTCTACTGTGCATGGTCAGTGCTTGGCTATGTATGTGTGTGTGCGTGTGTGCGTGTGTGTGCGTGTGTGTGTGTGTGTGTGTGTGTGTGTGTGTGTGTGTGTG
>NW_019512536.1:0-794 GCF_002814215.2 Seriola lalandi dorsalis
GTTCAACCAGGTTTGTGTTGCCACAGTAAAATGGGAAAGATGCAGAACAGTTTGAATAGCTGCGGTTTTTTATCAAAAATAGATGAAACATTATTAAGCCCCATCTATAAATAATATATTACAGTTTTTAAGAAAAAACTATGAAATCATTTAGTAGGTAAGTGAAAACTAGTTCATGTCAATATCCATCAGTTTCCTTTAAAGACTTCCGTAGCTCCAATAAGATAAAGTGTGAACATATATACAATATTCCTCTGAGTTTATAAAATGCAAAACTTTATCATAAAATTAAATATTTACAATAAAGACACAATAAATATAAAATAATAAGGTTTGTGTCCCCACCATGTCCGTGTTCCACCAGTTTAATGTTGCCACAGTTGATATTCACTGAGGCCCTGAGCTCCTCTTGTACTTTCTGGTTCCTACAAAATAAACACCTTCTTGACAAAAAGCTCGACTCCTGTTCTTCTGGAGACTCTGAGGGTTCGTGCCGCAGAGAAAATCAGCAGTTTGACTTTACCCTCACAAACACAGTGCAGATGTGTGCAGTCGCTACGGTGACATATAGTCAGGTGTCGCTGTCATCACATCACAGAGAGCATCTGGAGAGAGCATCTGCACACACACACACACACACACACACACACACACACACACTGGTTAGGTGGCGTTTATAATAGACGGTAAACACACATCTGTTGCTCTGACACACAGGTGTGTCAAACCTTTGTGATCCACGTTGTGACCACTGACCTGCGTCACCTCCTCTGTTTCATCAGATAACTTTCATG
>NW_019512538.1:0-588 GCF_002814215.2 Seriola lalandi dorsalis
CACACACTCACACACACACAGACACTAGTGTGGTGATGACGACCTCCACGTGACCTTACAGGTGTGTGTGAACACTGAGGGTAAATCACCTGATCTGGTTTAACCTGGAGGAACTTCCACTGAAGACCAGCTAAAACAAAGGAACAACAACAAATATCTGCTTGCATCTTTTAGCTCCGCCCCTTTACCTCTGTGTCAGCCTCGTCATCGTCCAGGTGGTTCAGGTGCTCCAGGTGCTCCTGACAGGACGTCTGGTCTGGATTGCTGACTTTATCCAGCAGCTCAATGGCCAGAGTCCGGCTGAGAGGTTGAGACACAAACGGGTGCTGGAGGGACAAAATCATCATCTTCATCATCATCATCCTCACCATCATCATCATCATCATCAACATCACCATCATCATCATCATCATCACCATCATCACCACCACCATCATCATCATCTTCATCACATCATCACCATCATCACCACCACCATCATCATCATCTTCATCATTACAATCCTGACCACCACCATCATCATCATCTTCATCACCATCATCATCTTCATCATCATCATCATCATCACCATCATCATCATCATCACCA
>NW_019512539.1:0-404 GCF_002814215.2 Seriola lalandi dorsalis
GACAGAGAGAAAGATGTGAAGGTGCTTCAACAGGAGGTGGAGGCCATCAATGGCTCTGCTGATAAAGCAGTGGAGGACAGTGAGAAGATCTTCACTGAGCTGATCCGTCTCATGGAGAAAAGAAGCTCTGATGTGAAGCAGCAGATCAGATCCCAGCAGAAAACTGAAGTGAGTCGAGTCAAAGAGCTTGAGGAGAAGCTGGAGCAGGAGATCACTGAGCTGAAGAGGAAAGACGCTGAGCTGATGCAGCTCTCACACACAGAGGATCACAACCAGTTTCTACACAACTACCCCTCACTGTCACGACTCAGTGAATCTACTGACTCATCCAGCATCAATATCCGTCCTCTGAGCTACTTTGAGGATGTGACAGCAGCTGTGTCACAGCTCAGAGATAAACTACA
>NW_019512540.1:0-692 GCF_002814215.2 Seriola lalandi dorsalis
GGAGGGAACAGGCAGCCAAGTCACATGCAATGGATTATGGGTTATTATGAAACGTACAGTGGCGATGAGGAAACTGTAGAGCGAGACGCTGCAGAGTCGCTGACACAACCGCAACACGAGCCCCGTTTGTTTTAGGCCTGTAGTACGAAATATGTGTGAGTGGTTCCTGTTTGTAGTGTAACCATGACAACTACCACCGGATTACTGGGATCACTGAAGAAAACGTTTTAAAACATGATGTTTCACAAGCAAGTTCCCGACTTATAAACATCGTGTCTTTACTGTTTGTAATCGTATTTATGGACACGTGTTGGTGTTAGTGACAACCACAGGAAGTGTTCGTCACACTGAAACACCTGCATCATGTGTGTGCGTTCAGGACTCAGGAGGGTTAGGGTTAGAAATCCATAATGCGTGCTTATTCAATACGAGCGAGCGAGAGAGAGAGAGAGTCTCTGTTGTTTGGCAGCTTCGCGTCTCCTCAGCTCAGATTCGCAGCAGATCCGTGTCTCTGATTCACTCCTGTGTGTTTGTCAATTGATTTTTAAATGTCACATTGAAAAGTCAGTGGGCTGCGAGCGGTGCAGATTTCATGCTATATCTCTCGTCCTAGTTGTTGTTGTGGGTGTGAGGGACTTTAATGCAGTTTTTATGAAAGAACAGTGAGATCCCGACACACGGATCTGACATGT
>NW_019512541.1:0-688 GCF_002814215.2 Seriola lalandi dorsalis
TATGACTTTTTATGCCTTACTATACTATTACTTTTTTATGACTTTTTATGCCTTGCTATACTATGATGTTTTTATGACTTTTTATACCTTACTATACAATGACGTTTTTATGAATTTTTTATGCCATACTATACTATGAGTTTTTTATGAATTTTTTATACCTTACTATATTATTATATTTTTATGACTTTTTATGCCTTAGTATAATTTGACTTTTTTATCATTTTATATGCCTTATTATACTACAACTGTTCATGCCTTACTATACTATGACTTTTTATGCCTTATTATACTATGACATTTGTATGACTTTTTATACCCTACTATACTATGACTTTTTATGACTTTTTATGCCTTACTATACAATGAGTTTTTTATGCCTTACTATACTATGTTTTTTTATGACTTTTTATACGGTACTATACTATCACTTTTTATGTCTTTTTATGCCTTACTATACTATGATGTTTTTATGACTTTTTATTTCTTACTATACTATGACTTTTTTATGAATTTTTATGCCATGCTATACTATAACTTTTTTTTGACTTTTTATGTCTTACTATACTTTTACTTTTTTATGACTTTTTATAACTTACTATACTATGTTTTTTTATGACTTTTTATACGGTACTATACTATCACTTTTTATAACTTTTTATGCCTTACTATACTATCACTTTTTATG
>NW_019512542.1:0-699 GCF_002814215.2 Seriola lalandi dorsalis
TGAAGACATGTACAGTTTGTCATCTACATGGTTGAGTGTTGGTAAGCATAAAGACCAGAGTTTAACTTCAGTGCTGTGGCCAGTGGCTCGCTGCTATTCTGCCTGATCATGTCAGTAAATCCTGTCTCATTGAAAGTAGTATCCTGTGCAGCCTGTCAGTAAAGAGGGTCCAGCTCCATTTATGGAGAGAAAGTCATGGGTCAGAGCTTCAGTCTGATGGTGTTCACCCTCAGGCTTTGTCTACGCTCCAGCTGAGCTGCTGTAGGATTACATGGTCATTTTTTTGTCAGTTTCTTTTCCAGGCATCTGTTAGTTTTCCAGGAATAGCAACAGTCTGCATGACAACAAAAATTTATTTCATGCTACCAACCTGACGCTTTTATCATGATGCAATTGAAGGCTCTCTTTGGGTTATTGCCTCGATTCATGATATACTATTGCCTCATAATGTCATCTGGCCTGGAAAATTAAAACTGGAAACTGGTTTTATGATACTGGAGTAGGGCAACTAGAGTATGCAATATAAAATGCAATTAATATTCATCCTGGTTAAAAGTGGACCAGCTTTGCAATACTGGAGTTTCACCCAAAGATGGCTGCTAACTCACTAATTTCATCATGAACAGGTAATAATAGAGTGATATCAGGTTTATGCTGCTTTTTAAACTCTGGTGGTGTAACTCTTTACATTTGCATGTA
>NW_019512543.1:0-381 GCF_002814215.2 Seriola lalandi dorsalis
TCTGAAAACTAGAGAGGCTCAACCGTTACACAAAACTCTTGACACATTATTACTGAGCTATCTGACATCTGTCTCTTGTAAAAATAAAGTCTTTGTAGAAAAAAGCCAGTTGTCATTTTTCACCTGTGTGATGACTGTTGTACTGGTCAGATTTATCGTCTCTGCTCCTGTCTTCCAGCTGGTGTTAACAGTTGGGCTGTTAGCAGTGGTGGTCTACCTTTACACAGTAGTGGCCTTCAACTTCTTCAGGAAGTTCTACAACAAGAGTGAAGATGGAGAACTGCCAGACATGAAGTGTGACGACATGCTGACGGTGAGTATGAGGAGTGTCTCAGTAAACATTATAGCCGCAAAATGCAAAACAACCCCCACCACCCCACT
>NW_019512544.1:0-483 GCF_002814215.2 Seriola lalandi dorsalis
CTTAAATCAAATAGCACAAAGTCAGTAATCAGTTTCTTACAATCCACTTGGACGTGGTGGAAGATATACTTACTTTATTTGAATGAAAGTAAGTCCTGCATTCACAATTTGAAGTTATTCACAATAATAAAGTTTTTTTTTAAATAGTAAATTTCTTGAAACGGTTCGTATGATATCTTACGAAAGTTTATGCACAATTTTTTCGTGCATAATTTTACTAAAGTCTAGAGACATAAGATCTGTGCCCCTGCAGTGACAGCTTCAAGCAAAATTGCATATCCCTTTATTCTTAGTGGAAAATGCAACATTTTAAGACAGTTAAAATCAGTTTTGATAACATTTGTAGTTAGAAATATGCATATTTTTTTCGAAGTATTTGTTTAGTTAATGTATACGATTTTTAGTTTGTTAGTTATTACGAAGAATTTTGTTGAGTTTATATTGTTGCTATGAGCTATCATTTTACATGCGGAACAACAAGAA
>NW_019512545.1:0-491 GCF_002814215.2 Seriola lalandi dorsalis
CTTGTTAACAGACCATTAACTGGAACCAAAGTAATAGCCTCTCCTGTCTAGGGAAAATATTAAATAACTCATTAAAACAAATAGCAAATAGTACCCACACTTTCTAATGTATAAAAAGATTAACAAAACAAAATCGCACTTTGAGTCCTCCAGCGTTGAGAGCATTGTAATGAATTCCTCCTCCTCCTCCTCTGCTCTCAGCCAACTGATGATCAGGAATAGCCAATAAATTAACAAAATGGAAACCTGCAGTTGCATTTTTCACACGTCATAATAAAATAAAACAGACTTGGCCTACCTCAGTCCTCAGCACAGCGGAAAGCTTGTCTACCGGTCTTTATTCAGAAATAGCAAAATGGCACCGTGCTATGAGGTTAGTCTGGTGCACAGTCTTTTAACTGTGAGACTCTCAGCAGAGAATACCTGCTCACATGGTACTGATGTCCAAGGATTTTTTATTATTATTTTTGCATTCAGCGGACACTCTGAAT
>NW_019512546.1:0-573 GCF_002814215.2 Seriola lalandi dorsalis
CCGAACTCTTGCATGGCGTGCATTTTTAATTTCTCTTTGCTATTTAGGCTGATTGGGACCTGAGAAAAATGATATCCACATATGAGGACATTAGTTTTAAATTTCGATTACTGAGTGGCAATATAATATCCTCATATGTGGTCACCAGGCCCTTGTTGAGAAAAAGTTATTATTGTGGTCTAGAGAACCCAAAATGTGAGGTGACATATGTGGACGCCAGGTCCTAGGAGGTTCATTTTTACATATTGATATTTTGAAACCTCTGCAGTAAATAAATATTAGTATTTTTCCCCTAAAAGGAATAACTTTACTTCGGTTACCTCTTGCTGCATGTGTATGGCAATCCCTTTATAATAGTGAAGTGAAACCAACCAGTGATCATTTTTTTCTTTTTCTTTTTCTAAAACTTTGAAAATACGGGGGGGAAGCAGACTGCTTTTAAATTAATGTATGTAATAAAAATAATAATGGCCCCAGGATACTGCCCTGAGGAACCCCACAAATTATGAGTTTTGAAGTGGAGAGTCTATCAATTATATCAACCTTATGAAATAAAACGAGAAAGTAAAAGGA
>NW_019512547.1:0-603 GCF_002814215.2 Seriola lalandi dorsalis
TATAAGACACATGAGGGCAAATGGGAAACAGGTGGACACAATCAGGAATCAGGGAAGACACTCAGACAGGTGAGACATGAGGAAGGGCAAGTGACCTGAAACGAGAGGAGAGTTACTTTTCAAAATAAAACAGGAAATGACAAAACATGGAGACAAGACAAAAACCCCAACTTGACCTCACTGCGTGACAAACATTAGCTTCTACTTTAGTTGTGTCGTATGATTTGTGTTATTAGCACACACACAAAAAAAATCCTTCAACTTCCTCTAGAACCAGTGTTATAATGTTTGTTCTTCACCTTTACTCTTGACATGACATACAGTACAGAAAGGAGCTGGCGGCGTTTCTTACATACTTTTTGTTGTAACTTTAATGCAGCATCATCATTGAATTTTGTAGTGAATGCTACGTTTTCAAATTGGTTTTCATGTTGTTGAAGTTTCTCTTTTGCGCGGTAATTCAGCTTACACAGATGAATGTGAAACTTTTGCAACTGACAATGTCATTTCCCCTTCACCTTTTGCACTCGTGCAGTCTCATATCAGCACACTCCCACCTCCATGTTTACTGGTTGGTACTACGCAGTCACTGTGGTGGTCCTG
>NW_019512548.1:0-491 GCF_002814215.2 Seriola lalandi dorsalis
GAGACGGAGGACAAATTGGATTGCAAAGGGGCGGCAGACATGTAGGTCAAATGGTGGAAAGAAAGACAGAGCGGAGCAAAGAAATAGAAATGTGAGAAAAGAGAGACATGTTTTATGTGAGCATCAAGTGAGCCCTCCTAACTTCGACCTTCCCTCCGCTCATGCTGCTATAGTTAAAGTCTTACTAATTATTGATGTCACTCTATTACTCCTCAGAGCATATTAAAGAGTCTTCTGCATCCTGTTATCAAGCTGGTGTGACAGCCAGGATGCGGAGCATCAAGGAAAGGAACTGAGAGAGTCGATAGTTTGAGTCGAGCCTGGTTCTAGTAAACCCCAGCAGGTCCACTGTAGAGAAAGTGGCTATCGATCTGCAGGGGCACTTGCAGAAAATACCTGGGCTAATCTCAGAGAGGGGTGAGGTAAATATAGAGGTGGGGAGAGAGAGAGATCTAAAAGGATTAGTCTGAGTCACACGTGGATGCGTGCGC
>NW_019512549.1:0-749 GCF_002814215.2 Seriola lalandi dorsalis
AGTTGATTGTAAATTGTACACTACAGTATTTAATGAATCCATTTATTATTCTTTTATACATGTGTCCAGTGTTGTAAATTGTTTAAATTAATGTAGTTTATAATGCTGTTATTTATGAAGCACTTGCTTTAACTTTGTTGATGGTTTTAATAAAACACGTTAGCTTAAATCAACAACATAAATACTAGAAATATTTAAATGTTGTCCGACAACACTGACAATGAAGGATCAAAAAACATGCAGATGTTAAATATGGTGGTAAATACTTTCACCTGTGGAGGTGGTGACAGTGCTAGAGTTGATCCATCACTTAATCAGTTTAATATTTATAAATTCTGTTCTTAAAAGTGTTGCTACCATCACCTGTCAACAACAGCAGAAATTAAGTTGCAAGTAAGAAACTTAACCTGTGAATACTGAAGACAGAGAATAATAAACAAACTCATCAACAGTTAGTCTGCTATTTCATCAAATGACAATAAAAGACAAACACTTGAGTTAAGATGCGGTGGATCACAGTTAATCACAAATATCTATCAGCTGTCAGGATAGGTGCATGAATGTCTGCTTCAGTTGAGGACTGGTTTGAGTATTAAATGAACAATCTTCTATATGACAAATATTTGTCTACACATTTTGTATACGTCACGTTATCTTAACTTGAACTATCACGTCATCTTGATGGACAATGTATTAACTAACATTAACGCTGCGCTAACACAGATCACTTAAACTGGGTCACATGTGGG
>NW_019512550.1:0-346 GCF_002814215.2 Seriola lalandi dorsalis
GAAAACGTCATAGTATACTAAGGCATAAAATGTCATAGTATAGTAAGGCATAAAAACGCCATAAAATATCATATTATAGTAATGCTTAAAAACGTCAGAAAACGTAATAGTATACTAAGGCATAAAATGTCATAGTATAGTAAGGCATAAAAACGCCAAAAAACATCATGGTATAGTAAGGCTTAAAAACGCCAAAAAACGTCATAGTATACTAAGGCATAAAATGTCATAGTATAGTAAGGCTTAAAAACACCAAAAAATGTCATAGTATAGTAAGGCATAAAAACGCCAAAAAACATCATATTATAGTAAGGCATAAAAATGCCATAAAACGTCATAGTATAGT
>NW_019512551.1:0-648 GCF_002814215.2 Seriola lalandi dorsalis
AATTTGGTATCTACGGAATCGGCACGTCACGCTGAGTAACATATGTCAGCCCCAGCCTTCTGAGTCGCTCCCTTCCGAAGGGTCATCTCTCATATGCTGAGGTGCCACACCATTAAACTCACCCTCTGTATCTGCATACTCATCCTCACTGAGGGGGGCAAGTCTCTTACTTGGGGAGAGGACGTCAGAGCCTTCAACTGAAAAACAAGGAAACAAAAAGGCACATGTCACAGTGTATGAAAGGAAGATGTAGTGAAAGCATGCAGCTGTATCTGCAATTAATAAAATTAAATGATTGATAAATGAGAATTTACACCAGCAGGTATGCACTTTTTCAGGGTAAAATAACCCTTTGGCATGAAGGACAAAAAAATGCCAAGTATAAATAAATAAATACATAAAGAAATGTCTATATACATAAAGAAATGCAAAATAAAAACACTGTAATTTCTGTATTTTTTTTAAATTCATTTGGCATTTCTACATTTATTTTTTTATTAATCATTTCATTTCAAGGTTTATTTATGTATGTATTCATTCATTTCTGTATTTCTACATTTATTTATTAATTGACCTATTTCTACATTTATTTATTTCTTTAATTCTATTTGTGTATGTTAATTAGGTAGGCGGTTCTTTGTCAGTCTA
>NW_019512552.1:0-1015 GCF_002814215.2 Seriola lalandi dorsalis
GGCAAGTCTCTTCTTTGGGGAGAGGAGGTCAGAGCCTTCAACTGAAAAACAAGGAAACAAAAAGGCACATGTCACAGTGTATGAAAGGAAGATGTAGTGAAAGCATGCAGCTGTATCTGCAATTAATAAAATTAAATGATTGATAAATGAGAATTTACACCAGCAGGTATGCACTTTTTCAGGGTAAAATAACCGTTTGGAATGAAGGACAAAAAAATGACAAGTATAAATAAATAAATACATAAAGAAATGATTATATACATAAAGAAATGCAAAATAAAAACACTGTAATTTCTGTATTTTTTTTAAATTCATTTGGCATTTCTACATTAATTTTTTTATTAATCATTTCATTTCAAGGTTTATTATGTATGTATTCATTCATTTCTGTATTTCTACATTTATTTATAAATTGATCTATTTCTACATTTATTTATTTCTTTAATTCTATTTTTGTATGTTAATTGGGTAGGCGGTTCTTTGTCAGTCTAAAGCCGGATTGGTCGTAGCGGCATGATTGATTGGATTGATCTACTACTACTGGCTTGACTGATACCCAGGAGCTTTGCCTTTCCACTGTGGCCAACTCAGCGACTTTGATGCTAGATTTAGTGACTTGTGAGACTCGAGTGACGTTTTTTTCATGACGCACCGAGCAACAAATCTAGTGACTTTTTGAACAAAATTTCACTACTTTTCCTCAAGGAGAGTCACCAGTGCTGCCTCGCAGGAGGCAACTCCCTCCCTTTTAAAAGGGAGGAAACCCCCCATCACCGAGAATGTCGAACCGGTCTTTTATCCTGCAGCAGTGTAGGTGGCTTGATTGTGAGATGAGGAGCAGGTGAGTGATTGCAGCGGGTGTACAGCTTGATTCCAGTTGACCTCCTGGCGCTGCCCCAGCTCCAGACAGACACAGACAAAGGCACACCCACAAAAGGAGAAGGGGAGCAGAATTAACACTTCAGAACTTTAAGTAGCTCAACAAACTAAGACTCAAACAAACATCACAAACAAT
>NW_019512553.1:0-482 GCF_002814215.2 Seriola lalandi dorsalis
TTCTTTCAAAGCTCCGTCGCAGTCAAACCACTGGTGTCTCTCACTGGTGAGAGAACAGGCAGCAGGACTAAAAGTCTGATGGGCCAATACCACCCCCAAGAGGAAGAAACATTCATTACACCTCGCAAAGTTACACTGGTGGACGAAATGACCAATTTACTAATGATTTGCTATTTTCGGGACCATAACAGTTAAATATAAATGAGGAAAAGTCTTGTGTGGTTGGATGTTTCATCCTGTGGGTGTTTGACAGAGGAAATGAAAGGAGAGTTCATCCTCTGGGGAGCATGATATTTCCTCACAAAGGATTGTTTTGGTCACAATGCATGTTGGCATGATGGTTGGCAAGAAAGGCTGGTTTCTAGATAAAACCTTTGATGTAGTGTCTACGGTGGCCCTGAGAGCTCAACGCACTGCAACTTCAATACCAGATCATTGAACAACAATTGCGTCCCAGGCTGGTTCATCACTTTTTAGTGTCC
>NW_019512554.1:0-629 GCF_002814215.2 Seriola lalandi dorsalis
TTACTGAACTATAGAAGAGAGAGGAACTTCCATATTCAGCACAGTTCAATACACAAACCATCAACATTACCTTTATTCAACATGCTGTCATTGGACTATTATGTACTGTCTCTACTGTTTGTCTCTACTCTAACAGGTATGTGAGATCATGCAGCAAAATGAATGTAAATTATGTATTGAAACATTTACATTATGTTATAACAGAGTTCTCTGTTTCTTTAGGAGTCAGCTGTGAAGAACTGAGTCCAGTCAAGACTGAAGAGTTCAGTTCAGAAGGCAGCTCTGTTACTCTGTCCTACAACTACTCCACAAAGGCAACTGGTGGTGACTATTTCTTCTGGTATCGACAATATCCAGGAAAACCACCACAGTTCCTCATCTCTCACACAGGAACTCAAAATGAAACAAAGTCTGGACTGTCAGTTACAGTAAGTGGTGATAAAACCAGAATGGATCTGCAGATCTCCTCTGCTGCAGTGACTGACTCTGCTGTGTACTACTGTGCTGTGAAGCCCACAGTGACAGGAAACACCAAAACTCTGTACAAAAACCTTTGGAGCAAAGACAACACAATACTCCACAACATCCACTAGAGGGAGTCACACACTGTTACACTTCAATGGTTTCTT
>NW_019512555.1:0-615 GCF_002814215.2 Seriola lalandi dorsalis
TTCCACATCTGGAGCGATTCTGGAACACACACCGGAGATAACACCAGAGGGTAACAACCAGAATCTGGCCAGATGTGGGCCGAGGAACCAGAAGTTTTATTGTGCTATCTAAGCTGCGCAGCAACAACCCAGAGTGTATTGAATACAACAAGGGTGCATTTAATTGAGAATGAATGTAACTTTTTGTTTGTAAGAGGAAGATTGTGTCATTTCTTTTTTTTTTTTTTACAAAAGTACCACAGGATTAAAATCCAACATCTGTAACTGCCTTTAAAGTAAGATTACTATTAAGAGCTTCTTTATGGACAGATGTCAGCGCTTATCCATTATTGCAGAGGTGGGTGACACTGACCGTCATCTAGTTTGACATATTTTGGCTCCACATATCTGCAACCAGCACCAGCCATGATCACAACACACACCACCACCACCAAGGGTCTATATGCTTTAAGCCCAGAATCATGTCATTTTCCCAGCAAGCTACAAATATGACTCATTACTCAGCAAACAACTATACTGTTGGATCATGAATAACACCACAGCACTGCTACTACTTTTTTCTGTTGTGAGCCATTTTGAGCTCATTTTCTCCAACTATCCCTCCTCCTCCTCCTC
>NW_019512557.1:0-768 GCF_002814215.2 Seriola lalandi dorsalis
TCAGGTTCAGGTCAGGTTTGAGCCAGGTTTAGATCAGGTTTGAGTCAGGTTTAGATATGGTTTAGGTTAGGTTCAGGTCAGGTTTAGATCAGGTTTAGATATGGTTTAGGTCAGGTTTATGTCAGGTTTAGATCAGGTTTGAGTCAGGTTTTAATTAGTGTTGGGTTTATGTCAGGTTCATGTCAGGTTTGAGTCAGGTTCAGGTCAGGTTTGAGCCAGGTTTAGATATGGTTTAGCTTAGGTTAATGTTAGTGTTGAGCCAGGTTTAGATCAGGTTTAGATATGGTTCAGGTCAGGTTTGAGCCAGGTTTAGATCAGGTTTGAGCCAGGTTTAGATATGGTTTAGGTTAGGTTAAGGTTAGTGTTGAGTCAGGTTTAGATTAGTGTTGGGTTTATGTCAGGTTTAGATCAGGTTTGAGTCAGGTTTAGATATGGTTCAGGTCAGGTTTAGATCAGGTTTATGTCAGGTTTGAGTCAGGTTCAGGTCAGGTTTGAGCCAGGTTTAGATCAGGTTTGAGTCAGGTTTAGATTAGTGTTGGGTTTATGTCAGGTTCATGTCAGGTTTGAGTCAGGTTCAGGTCAGGTTTGAGCCAGGTTTAGATCAGGTTTGAGTCAGGTTTAGATTAGTGTTGGGTTTATGTCAGGTTCATGTCAGGTTTGAGTCAGGTTCAGGTCAGGTTTGAGTCAGGTTCAGGTCAGGTTTGAGCCAGGTTTAGATATGGTTTAGGTTAGGTTAATGTTAGTGTTGAGTCAGGTTTAGATTAGTGT
>NW_019512558.1:0-530 GCF_002814215.2 Seriola lalandi dorsalis
CAAACCTGATCTAAACCTGACATAAACCTGACCTAAACCATATCTAAACCTGATCTAAACCTGACCTGAACCTAACCTAAACCATATCTAAACCTGACTCAAACCTGATCTAAACCTGGCTCAAACCTGACCTGAACCTGACTCAAACCTGACATGAACCTGACATAAACCCAACACTAATCTAAACCTGACTCAAACCTGATCTAAACCTGGCTCAAACCTGACCTGAACCTGACTCAAACCTGACATAAACCTGATCTAAACCTAAACCTGACCCAGCCCCGCCCTCGGTCAAACAGACACACACCTGTAGCTCTTTATAGGAGGGAGATGGAGACAGAGCTGAAACCTGGTTTTTTAGAGTCCCGCCCTCACACCCTGTGCGATGTGATTGGCTGAGGGCTACATGCCCACTGCCCAAAGGTTCACACGCTGTATCTTTTAAGGATGTGGTCCATGAAGTCTGAAACATGAGACGATCTGGTCTTTAAATCCTCGGCTGCTGTTTTATTTGTGAGTCCGCCTCATTC
>NW_019512559.1:0-906 GCF_002814215.2 Seriola lalandi dorsalis
TTTTAAAAAAGTCATAGTATAGTAAGGCAAAAAAGTTTAAAAAAAAGTCATAGTATAGTAAGGCAAAAAAAGTTAAAAAAAAGTCATAGTATAGTAAGGCAAAAAAAAGTTTTTAAAAAAGTCATAGTATAGTAAGGCAAAAAAAGTAAAAAAAAAGTCATAGTATAGTAAGGCAAAAAAGTTTTAAAAAAGTCATAGTATAGTAAGGCAAAAAAAGTAAAAAAAAGTCATAGTATAGTAAGGCAACAAAAGTCATAGTACAGTAAGGCAAAAAAGTAAAAAAAAGAGTTATAGTATAGTAAGGCAAAAAAAGTCAAAAAAAGTCATAGTATAGTAAGGCAACAAAAGTCATAGTACAGTAAGGCAAAAAAAGTTAAAAAAAGTCATAGTATAGTAAGGCAAAAAAAGTCAGAAAAAAGTCATAGTATAGTAAGGCAAAAAAAGTCATAGTATAGTAAGGCAAAAAAAGTTTAAAAAAAAAGTCAGTATAGTAAGGCAAAAAAAGTCATAGTACAGTAAGACAAAAAAAGTTAAAAAAAAAAAGTCATAGTATAGTAAGGCAAAAAAAGTCATAGTATGGTAAGGCAAAAAAAATCTGAAAAAAGTCATAGTACAGTAAGACAAAAAAGTTTAAAAAAAAAAGTCATAGTATAGTAAGGCAAAAAAAGTCAGAAAAAAGTCATAGTATAGTAAGGCAAAAAAAGTCATAGTATAGTAAGGCAAAAAAAGTCATAGTATAGTAAGGCAAAAAAGTTTTAAAAAAGTCATAGTATAGTAAGGCAAAAAAAGTCATAGTATAGTAAGGCAAAAAAAGTCATAGTATAGTAAGGCAAAAAAGTTTTAAAAAAGTCATAGTATAGTAAGGCAAAAAAAGTCATAGTACAGTAAGGCAAAAAAGTAAAAAAA
>NW_019512560.1:0-1055 GCF_002814215.2 Seriola lalandi dorsalis
GTGTGTGTTGCAGTGTGTGTTGCAGTGTGTTGCAGTGTGCGTTGCAGTGTGTGTTGTCGTGTGTGTTGCTGTGTGTGTTGCAGTGTGTGTTGCAGTGTGTGTTGCAGTGTGTTGCAGTGTGCGTTGCAGTGTGTGTTGCCGTGTGTGTTGCTGTGTGTTGCAGTGTGTTGCAGTGTGTGTTGTAGTGTGTGTTGCAGTGTGTTGCTGTGTGTTGCAGTGTGTGTTACAGTGTGTTGTAGTGTGTTGTAGTGTGTATTGCAGTGTGTTACAGTGTGTTGTAGTGTGTGTTGCAGTGTGTTGCAGTGTGTTGCAGTGTGTGTTGCCGTGTGTGTTGCTGTGTGTTGCAGTGTGTTGTAGTGTGTGTTGTAGTGTGTGTTGCAGTGTGTGTTGCAGTGTGTGTTGTAGTGTGTGTTGCTGTGTGTTACAGTGTGTGTTGCAGTGTGTGTTACAGTGTGTTGCAGTGTGTGTTGCTGTGTGTTACAGTGTGTGTTGCAGTGTGTTGCTGTGTGTTGCAGTGTGTGTTGCTGTGTGTGTTGCAGTGTGTGTTGCAGTGTGTTGCAGTGTGTGTTGTAGTGTGTGTTGCAGTGTGTTGCTGTGTGTTGCAGTGTGTGTTACAGTGTGTTGTAGTGTGTGATGCTGTGTGTTACAGTGTGTTGTAGTGTGTATTACAGTGTGTTGCAGTGTGTGTTGCAGTGTGTTGCTGTGTGTGTTGCAGTGTGTGTGTTTCTGCTCTGCCTGTGTCTCTGCTCCCATTGGACTCGACTCATCCGTTACAAATCCACAAGTTTAGGAGTGGAGGCAAGAAAATGAGGAGAAGAGGAAGAGCGAGGGTAAACAGTGGGAGCTGGAGGAAGCTTGGAGAACTGGTATCAGCTAGAAAAATTGCAGATTCAGTCAATTCAGTCTTTGAACTGTGCTGATTAAAGCAAAATTGACAAGTTGCACGTATGCAGACATAGTTTTCTTCTTCTTGGTCTTTGTTCATGTTCTCAAATACTTCTTGATTTAAATAAGAAGCTAAGTTTAGACGATTTCCTTCAGGCAAGTTGTCATGA
>NW_019512561.1:0-1006 GCF_002814215.2 Seriola lalandi dorsalis
GTCGTTTTTAACACTTTTTATGCCTTACTATATTGTCGTTTTTATCACTTTTTATGTCTTACTATACTACATCATAGTATACTATGACGTTTTTATGATTCTTTATGTTTTACTATACTATGTCGTTTTCATGCCTTTTATGCCTTACTATACTATGTCGTTTGTATGCCTTACGACACTGTGTCATTTTTATGCCTTTTATGCCTTACTATACTATGACATTTTTATGAATTTTTATGCCTCACTATACTATGTCGTTTTCATGCCTTATTACATTATTTCGTTTTAATGACTTTTTATGCCTCACTATACTATGTCGTTTTTAACACTTTTTATGCCTTACTATATTGTCGTTTTTATCACTTTTTATGTCTTATTATACTACATCGTAGTATACTATGACGTTTTTATGACTTTTTATGCCTTAGTATACTATGTCGTTTTTATGCCTTTTATGCCTTACTCTACTATGATGTATTAATAACTTTTTATGCCTTACTATACTGTAACGTTTTTATGCCATTTATGCCTTAATATACTATGTCATTTTTATGACTTTTTATGCCTAGCTATACTATGTTGTTTTTATCCCTTACTATACTATGATGTTTTAATAACTTTTTATGATTTACTATACTATGTCGTTTTAAACCTTACTGTATTATTTTCTTTTTATGCCTTTTATGACTTAATAAACTATGTCATTTTTATGACTTTTTATGGCTTACTATACTATGTCGTTTTATGATTTTTTATGCCTAACAATACTATGTCGTTTTTATGACTTTTATGCCTTACTATATTGTCGTTTTTATGACTTTTTATGTGTTACTATACTACATCGTAGTATACTATGACGTTTTTATGACTTTTTATGCCTTAGTATACTATGTCGTTTTTATGACTTTTTATGCCTTACTATACTATGTCGTTTTTATGCCTTTTATGCCTTACTATACTATGTCGTTTGTATGCCTTACGACACTGTGTCATTTTTATGCCTTTT
>NW_019512562.1:0-707 GCF_002814215.2 Seriola lalandi dorsalis
CACTTTTTATGTCTTACTATACGATGTCGATTTTATGCCTTACTATACTATGACATTTTAACATTTTTTATGCACTACTATACTATGTCGTTTTTATGGCTTTTCATGCCTTACAATACTATGACATTTTTGTGAATTTTTATGCCTTACTATACTATGTCGTTTTTATGCTTTATTATTTTATTTATGCCTTACTATACTATGACGTTATCATTTTTTATGCCCTATTATACTATGTCGTTTGTATGACTTTTTATGCCTTACTATACTATGAAGTTTTTATGGCTTTATATGTTGTTTGTTTGACTTTTTATGCCTTACTATACTATGAAGTATTTGTGTCTTTTTATGCCTTACTATACTATGCCGTTTTGATGCCTTGCTATACTATGACGTTTTTATGGCTTCCTATACTATGTCGTTTTTATGCCTTTTATGCCTTACTATACTATGTCATTTTTATGACTTTTTATGGCTTTACTATACTATGTCGTTTTATGACTTTTTATGCCTAACAATACTATGTCGTTTTTATGACTTTTATGCCTTACTATATTGTCGTTTTTATCACTTTTTATGTGTTACTATACTACATCGTAGTATACTATGACGATTTTATGACTTTTTATGCCTTACTATACTATGTCGTTTGTATGCCTTACGACACTGTGTCATTTTTATGCCTTTTATGCCTTACTATACTATGT
>NW_019512563.1:0-623 GCF_002814215.2 Seriola lalandi dorsalis
AAGTAAATTGCTCAAAAAGGTTTTCGAAAAGTTACAAATTTACGCAGTGCTTGCAAACAAATGAGCTACTTGCTACACTCGCAGGTGATGACACAACCACAGCTATAAGAAAAGGGGAAATATCGAGACTGTCCTCCTGTAAAAAAAAAGGTCAGCTGTGCAGCAAGTTATTATGACCCATAGTTAAGTGTTGTTGCTAGGTGACATCGTAGTAATTATGACAGGAGCAAAGGGAGCAAAGGGAAAAGTGCAGCGACGTAGTATAAAGACAAACAAAGTCCATGTCAGGAGGAGGTTCTGGTGGATGGATGAGTCAACAAAACACAGGAACATGACACAGGAGAGCAGAGTTCGATTCCCATAGTTAGCCACGTTGTTATTAACGTAATCATGACAAAGGCAAGGCAAGTTTATTTGTATAGCACATTTCAACAACGAGGCAATTTAGCGCTTTAGTGCTTTACATAGAGAATAAAAGGCATCAAGACAGAATATAAAAACAGCACAAGTAAAAAGACATTTAAATCCATTAAAAAGTCTTGAATGACTGTGTAATGTTGAGGAAGTACTTATTTTAACACAAATCACGATCTTTTCTAACTAAGCTGAGACCATTTTTACAG
>NW_019512564.1:0-709 GCF_002814215.2 Seriola lalandi dorsalis
ACACACACACACACACACACACACACACGCACACACACGATCCGAAACATTACAACACCTGCATGCACCTGTCCCCGTCACCTCACAGGATATCTGACTCCACATAACCCCCCTTTAAACTCAACTGGATTGATGTATTTGTATTTTCCTCATTAGAACCAGATTTCATATTGAAGTAACTTTTAGGAAGTGATAAGAATATCATGGACCCACAAAATAAAGCCTCAACAAATTATTCACAAAAAGCAAAAAAAGACAATAAATCTATAATTTAGTGCAGTAGAAAATTTTCTTCCATCCAGTTAATGATGTTGTGACCCCGACGTCCGGATGAGTCCAGTATCTGACCTGGTCCTTCTGCCGTCTCTCCTCATCCAGTCGCCTCCTGAGCTGGGACAGCTGATGGTCCAGCAGGCCGCTCAGCCAGGGCTCCACGCCGTCCTCCCTGCCCCGAGCAGAGGCCAGCTGCTGCTGCTGGAGGTCAGTGTACAGCCGGAGAACCTCCCTGTGTCTCTGCTCCGCCCGCCGCCCTCCGGCCTCCACACGCTCCCACAGCGCCGTCAGAGTCTGCTCCAGACCAATGAGCCGGGCCAACTCTTCCTGGGAGACAATGAATACTTTAATGTAAACAGCAGTATTACAGTGTAAGCAATATAAATCTATATAAACAGACTGTCCACCGGTAGAATATGAACCCACCTTTTCAAAC
>NW_019512566.1:0-571 GCF_002814215.2 Seriola lalandi dorsalis
CACACACACACACACACACACACACACACACACACACACACACACAAAGACACACACACAGCCGGCCTAACATAAGAGCCAGACGGAGCCGAGTGTCCGACTGACCGACTTGCACTGCATGCTGGGAAACTGACCGGTAACTACTTGATAATTTTCCTCATATATGTGAAGATGATCTGAGACGTTTCTTCTTCTCCCTCCTCTCTGTCCTTCTGTCTTTCCTGAGGCCCAGACGCTGGAGGAATGACTCATGTTCATGAGATGGTCTTTACTGTCTTCTACTGTCCTCAGAGCTGCTCTTCCTGTTAAACTGCACAGCAGTGTTTGTTTAGCTCTGAAAAATCCAACAGAGTGAGACGTCTTTTCTCCAGCAGATCGTCTCAATTTAAAGCTCCTCCAGTGTAAAGGTCTGTGTCCATGTGTAGTGTGATTATAGATCAGCTCTAGCTTCTATATTAATACTGTGAAAGTATCAAAGCCTCAGTCCACAGAGAAATGCACACAGCCTGTATTCAGAAACTGAGCCTTAAAACCAGCCGTCAGGACTTCTGGAACTTTGTGATGTCACAAC
>NW_019512567.1:0-673 GCF_002814215.2 Seriola lalandi dorsalis
GACAGGGAAAGGACGTCACAAACACAATATTGGTTTTGGTCTTTTTGTGGCATTTGTCAGCCTTATCCTTTAAGACATCTTCTCTCCAGGTCTGCAGGGTGATGTGTGTGACTGGTTGCTACAGTGCCCAGCAGGCTACAAATGTCTGTCCCAGCCGGGTGCAGCAAACTATAGCTGTTCCTCTGTCTGTCACTTTGACTACTGCCACCACCACGGCATCTGTACACACCATACGGGCCAACTTCCAGTTTGCCGGTAAGCACACACACACACACGCACACACACACAGGCGCACATACTTCTATAACAATTGCGCATCTCCTTGTCCATTCAAGAATTTTTTGTGCATGTAAGCATGTTTTTGTTTGTGTATTAGCTGCCTTGTAGGAGAGGACTTCTGGTACATGGGTCAGAGGTGTGATGTGAGGATGACCCGAGCACGGCTAGTGGGCGCATGTCTTGCCATCCTACTCGTCATGGTGACAGTCATCGGTGTTTTGGCCTTTGTGGCAGTGCGGCGCTATCGAGCCGTCCTAATCCAGGCCAAAGTAGATCAGACTCGCAGCAGGTACACACTAATGTACACATGTATACTCACTGTTCACAACACTGAACCTACAATACAAAGATTAATGTACAGGATGCGCAGTAGTGTTACATGCAGGGTTTCTGC